>NC_047121.1:45875619-46010976 GCF_902500255.1 Thalassophryne amazonica
CTCAATCTTAAAAATAACCAAGTTAGATTACTAGTTACTTTATTAGTTACATACAGCAGCTACCAACAAGTCACAGCTGCTAATGAAGCAACTGTATAAAGTAACTGTAGAATGCAACTGTATAAAGTAACTAATAAAGTAACTATTCAAAGTAACTGTGGTAACACTGCCCCTTAACCAGTCAATCCCCATTAATTTCTCCCAAATCCCCAAAATATGCAAATTTATAGCAGAAATAAACATGTTTACAACCTGGTATAAAAATGGTTTTGGTCACTATAGGTACTTGCCTGTCCATGACAACTGTACAGGCTTGAATTAATATAATAATATAATTAATATAATGCATTATTTTACACTGTTTCCCACTATAACTCTGCATATTTGGGGCATGCTCCTTGTGAGTGACATCTATCGACCAGGCAGCCAGCCCCTAACAAGCTGCGAGTGGCCATATGCTAATAGGCCTTTTTGAACATTTTAAGAAATATGAAAATATGAGGTTAGGGCTATGTGTTGTAAATTGTACTAACATACCATCTAAGAAGTCTGGGCTCCACTAATTTTGGTGAGTGAAATTTTAGTACAGTGGAACCTCAGTTTAAGAACAACTCGGCTTAAGAACATATTTTTTGAAAGAAAAATGTATCACTTTTCAAACAAAGTCTTGGTTCAGCTCCACGACAGTAGGTGGTGGTAATGCACTGTGTTGGGTTACAATCCACCAATAAACGGAAGAAGAAGAAGACGAAGACGTCGTCGTCGTCGTCTTTGGATGTTTATTAAATCATATTTTTGGGGCCTGTGCAGTGGTTCTCCTAAAAGGTTTACTTTGTTGTGGACATTAAAAGTTATGAGCTGTGTATTTTTTGTCCAGTAATCATGCATTAAGTAGAGCTAATGGGTGAAGTTACCGATAGCTAAAAGTGCTAATGCTGTTAGCATGCAACATTAAACCTGACCAGAGTTTCACTGAGGCCTCTGATCCATCCAGAAGTTGTTACCTGATGTTCATATGGTCTCTTCTGTACAGGTAAGGTGAAATTAAATGGTCTATTTTATTAGAATTACTGTACAGTAAGATACTATGCATATTCTTTGTAGTTTGTCTGTCTTATGCATAAAATGCTGTTAAAATGGTAAAAACTGTTCTTTTTGGGGCCAAGAACTAATTAATCCATTTTACATTGTTTCTTAAGGGAAAATGGGTGTCGGTTTAAGAACAGCTTGGTTTAAGAAGAACAAAAAAAAAAACAATTAAGTTCTAAAACTGAGGTTCCACTGTATTACTTAATTTGTTAGCACTGTTAGCACAAACGAGCAGTCTTTATGCCAGAGATAGGCTGCAATACCCTCACTAAAGCCACCTGTTATTAAAGTCATCACCCAGTCTAAAAAAAAATGCATTAATGAAATAATCACTCAAGTAAAGGTTATGGACACCATCATGGTGGCTTAGTGGGTAGCACTGTTGCCTCACAGCAAAAAGGTCATGGAATCGCTTCCCACCTGGTCTCTTCTGTGTGGAATTTGAATGCTCTCCCTTGTGTTCTTGTCCTCCCACTTACAAAGACACACAAGTTAGGTGACTTGGACACTTTGAATTGATCGTAGGTGCATCTGAATGTGTTTGTCTGTCTACATGTGGAACTGTGATAGATTGGTGGTCTGTCCAATGTGTAGCTCGCCTCTTGCAAAATAGTGCAGCAGATAAGAGAATATTTAGAACGGAATCGTTCAAATGGTGATACAATCATCAAATTTGGCACAAATACTCCTTAGACATTACTCTTTAGAAAAAAAAAACAGACCGGCCACTTGAATTTTCAATAGGCAGCCAGGTAGGGGTCATTTGAAGAATTACACAGGGGTCAAAATTAAAAGATGCGCCAATCAAATTGAAAACTACACATTATTTCTCTGATCATAAAAATTCCATAAAGATATAGTTTGGACTATCTATGCCTGAATGTTATGGAGTTATGTGATAAAAACAGCAAGAATGTCAACAATGATCAGTTTCAGTTTGTACAGGGGTCAAAAATTACAGTTGCTCCAATTTTGGGGAAATATTATGCAAATTATTGGTTGAGTTAATAGGGTTTTAAAAAGAAATAGTTTGGACCATGTATCATGCTTAGTTATCACGTTACGGGGTAACACATGTCACATGTCATAGAATCCAATGGATGTTTATCTTGTTTGACTGTGCTTTCTATACCACGCACTCAACACAGACGAAACTATTCTATTTATTAATCCCATTAGCTCAACCAATAATTTGCATCACTTTTTATCCAAATTGGAGCAACTTTAACTTTTGACCCCTGTACAAATTGAAACTGACCTTTGTCACCATTCTTGCTGTTTTTACTCCATAACGTTCAGTCACAGATTGTCCAAATTATACCTTTTCAGAACCTTTATGATCAGAAAAATAATGTGGTGTATTTTTCAATTTGACTGGAACATTTTAAAATTTTGGCCCTTGTGTAATTCTTCAATTGACCCCTACCTGGCTGCCTATTGAAAATTCAAGTGGCCAGTCAGTTTTTTTCAAAAGAGAAATGTCTAAGGTGCATTTGTGCCAAATTTGATGCTTGTATCACCATTTGAATGATTGTTTCAGTTATCTGCTGCACTAAAACAATGGCTAGGATAAGCTCCAGACCCTTATTTAGAAAAAGTCTGTATAGGATACGGGTTTGGGCTTGATAGCCTTAGCAACCATCATGGTAAATGTGCAGTTTCATTATTCATTCATCCCATCCAGATCACACTGGTTTTACCCATGCTCCACCCCTTTACCTTTTATAGATTGGCTAGGAATTAAGTGGAGTCAGGCACTGCCAAGATGGCAACATCCAAAATGGCAAATTTCAAAATGACCCACTTGACCTACAGCAGAGGTGTTCCACTACTCACTACAAATGTGATCACGTGGATGTGTTGAATCCATTACCTAGCCCAATACTGCACCATTTTCAGAACACAAAAGCTGCCATTTTGAAAAGATAGTGTGGAGCCAGCTTAATTGTTGTCATGGGAGCTCTACTGATTGATCGTTTTGTAACTAATCCAGAGCTGATCGTGACAGGAAAAGCCCATCTTAATGTTTTCTCTGAGATGCAGGAAGTGAACATTACAAAAATGTGTGAAGTAGCCACACCAGGTGCCATGAGCATGCGGGCGCACCACGCCGACTTACGCTGTTGTTTACACTGGTGTTGCCCCAGCCTGTCTCACTCCCTCACTAAATGGAACCTTCATTTCCTGGTTTGTAAATGAGCCTCTGCCGGTGCCTTTTGTTTGATGTTTATTTATTGAGTTTACGTGACAGGAACAATGCACATTAATCAACATCTCAGCTTTCACATCACTGTAAACGTGTCAGACCCTCTCTCCACCTCCTCCATGCCTCATCGTGTAGTAGCCTCAGCGTAACTCCAATCAGCAAATCAGCACCATAACTCTAATGACTGAAATTGCTTATGAGCGGAATCTGTTTCCAATGGTGGGCGCGGTGATTAATGCGCACTGACAACATGTCTTTCCTTGAGGAGCTTTGCTAGGCAATGGCAGCTGTGTGACGCCACCTCCTCCATAACACCCCCCACCACCAATTCCTCTTAAAGACAGATGTTGCACAGGAAAATGATAAACTGCAGGTGATTTAGAGGAAACCATGGATGCTCTAGGCTTCAACACATCGAAACCTTGAATATTGATATATCTAGAAGTTCACCCTACAGCAACTGCACTTCTTGTTGTACTTCAAGATATTTTGCCGATTGGTGACTTTTTTGGATTTGAAATGTAAGATGGTGTGATATGTCCAAAAATATACCATAAGGGAGACAAAGTCTACTGAACAACAAACAAGGTCAACCTGTTCAACAAAAGGCCCAATTTTAGCCCAGTTTGGACCAAATATAGCACACATCTTGATGATTTCCAGAATTGCTCTGGCAAAGTCAGCCAGAGGTCAATCATTTCGGTGAAGATCAAAGTCACTGAGCTCAAATGTCAGATTGCCATAACCGTTACTGTGTTCACCCCTGTAGGTACTGTTACACTGTTACCTAATTGTGACTAAGTGGAGGAAAAACTGAATCATTAATTTCAGCATGCCTTACTTCACAGTCCTGAGATTCATTCGAAATACGAAAAACTTGTAAAGTTTTGACTCGTAACATTTAGTTGTCACGAGCTGTGTGTAAAAGATTGATGTGTACTACTCGGGTTACAGTTGTTGGTGCTTTTTGTCCCATCACACATTGTTTCATTCAAGGGAATCTGGTGAGTGTACTTCATTTCTTGCCTCAGCTGTTCAGCTGCTAACATTTCATTGTGCTGTAGATGTCATCGCGGTCATGTTCACGCTGAGAGATTGCTCACAACTACCGCTCATTATGAATGTGTTTTCAAAGCAACATGAAATCAGCCATTGTTTGGATAATTACTTTAAATGTGTAACATGATTAAGCAGATAACTGCACTTTCTAGTAACCATGTAGCTTTACCAGCTGGACGAGTTACTTCTTGCATAACATATCGTCGATATATCTGTGTTGTGACTGTGTAACGTAATGAAACTGGATTAATATGAATCTCTTCTTGGTAATGCACACCTTAAAAGTACTTCTTCTGTGCCATAAGCATTCGATAAATGACATTACACAGACTGTGAAACACTTATCCTTGGTTTGTAAGGCCCTAATGTAACATGCACCATTATCAAAGAATTTCTACCTAACGACCCAACTAACCCGAACACTCCTTTCCTCATTCCGAGCTTGCAGATGAGATGAGACCCCGCTGAGCCAATGAGCTTCAACAAAACTGTCTTGATTGCCAAGGCTTTAGCGTCAATGATCCTAGAATAACAAGGAGCATATTGGCACCATCAGCGCCAGGCTGCTCAGCCAGGTCCGTTCCACAGTAACAGGCTCACAGACGCCCGGGCTCAATGATCGAAGTAATGACAATCTCATGATCCAGAAATGCCGGTGACAAGATAATCATATGGACAAGATACAGAAAACCGCTAAGCAGAACAAGTGGCCATTTCATACATTTGCATAATATTGTAAAATGACTATAGAAAGTAATTTGCTTGGATGGAAAAAAGTTTGGCTGTTAAAGGTTAAACTCTTCTGTGTGAGGTCAGTGCACGAGCCACAGTCTGTGATATGTAGCACATACGGTAAATACTTAAGCACTCAGTTGATGACGTCTCTTTTTCTGTGACAGGGTGAATGCACAGTTGCTTCAATCATATGCAACAATTGCAAATAAACAAAAAATGTCAATGTGGCATATGTAGAAAATCAGCCAGCAAGAGACTCATTATCACAGTGAGAGTGTGGCACATCTCTGTCAATATTTTGAGCAGAACTTCAGTACTTTGCGGCAGCTTGACACTCCCACTGAGTGTGACTGTTATCACGCACAGAAATCTCATTCTGTTTTTGTTATTTCTGCCATGGGTGGCACGATGTGCAAGAACGTCGTGGGATCGCATCCCACATGGTCCTTTCTGTGTGGAGTTTGTATGTTCACCAAGTGTTCATGTGTGAGCCCCCCATGTGCTTTGGCCTCCTCCCACTTCCAATGACTTGCAGGTTAGATGAATTGGTGACCTGAAATTAACCGTGTGAGTGTCAATGTGTTTGTCCATCTATATATGGCCCAGTGACAGACTGGCGTCCTGTCCAGGGTGTGTACCCGCCTCACATCCATGACTGCTGGGATAGTCTCCAGTCCCCCCTTGATTGGAGTAAGTGGGGACAGAAAATGAATGAATGAATTCCTGCAGCCCATCTGAATGAATTCCTGCAGCCCATTTGATTCCATCCCAAACCAGATGAGATGGAGACAGTTGGTTTGCTGTGGCAACAGGGAGCAGCTGTAGGAAAAATGACTGACGAAGTGACCAACCAAGGAACTTCAACTTTTTCTTGTTCGGGTGTGCCTCATTTTGGATATTTGAAGCTTACTGCTTGATGGCAAACACCTAGGCAGACAACTGATCTATCACAAAACTTAACATCTATCAACTTGGATAGGTAACTATGACAACATCCTGAATTAGACATCTTTCAGACAACACTGGCTCTAGATGATGCAAACCTTGGATGATGCTTACTAAGGCTGATGACACTGACATGGTTAAGACTAACAGGATTAGGTTCACCATTAGGTCAACTGACCTTCATGTTCTTTGGTGTAGAGCTGAAGAGTGACCCACCTCAAGTCTGGGAGCATGTGCTGATGCAGCTAATCACCTTGGATGGTAACCACCCAGGCAGACTCTGAAAAACTAACCACCTCTCTGTCACAATCAAGTGAAATGTGGTGTCCCCCTGACCTTCTCCAGCCACAGAGGACCTCAACACTGAGGCTGTTGTTTTCTGGATCATGCCTAGAGAAACGCACCACATGGTCAAAGGTTGTAGCTGACGTTTCCTAATAAAGCAAGTGATTCTCATCTGATTCTTCATCAGTAAACACTTATTTGACACAAGATCATTCCAGTGCTTCAGATGACAGATACATAATTACTTTTGAGAGTTGGGGATGGACCGGTTTTCTTCTTGGGTGGTGGTCATCCAGGACTCAAGGCAGTTCTGTAGTGTGATTGATGTGGCAATATGAAGCACCAGCACATGCTCCAAGGCCTGGCCCCAATTTTATGAATTTCCTGAAATTGTTCCATAACTTTACAAATTTGACTGAGAACAAATGAACAGATCAGGCCTCCAGTTTGTAACACATATCATTTGCACTCCTGCTTCCATCATTGCTTTTATAAAATGATGCACTAATGCTAATGCCACCACTTACAAGTAGTACATTCTTAAAATAATGTCTGACAGAATAAAGTATAAACATTTGAAATGTTGACATTAGGATTGGCCAATGTGGACTAAAAAGCTTATCAGGGTAGTTTCAGTTGCCTGGAAGGTACATTTTATAGCAGTATTTAGCATTTCCCATTTATTTCATTTAGGTGTTTTTCATGCACCAAAAAGCAGCCCTTCCAACTCTCAATGGTGTGTCCTCTGTGGTGCACGTTGAAATAAACTCAGTCACAACAAAATAACAGAGCGAATGGAAGAACTCAATAGTTGCTATAAATGTCATGAAACACTGATACATGTAAGCACATAAAGCCAGGGAAGTGGTTTATTTTACAATATTTTATCCTCCCCTTAAGAGATAACATACTATGCTATGCAAGGCTAAAAGGGTGAAAACTGTTTCCATTCCATGTTTCTTATCAATCTATAGCACTGCCCATATGGCGACATGTAAAGGCAAACAGCCACGCAACCATCACCAAACGTTTGTCAAGATGGCAACACTGTGTAGCATTATGCTAATGCAAGAAATGTTCTGCTGCGATAGCATGCGTCATTGTACTTTGGTGATTATCATATTGTGTAATTTATGTGTGGTGCCATAGCTGTGGGAATTTAACACCGATACGTAGTTCAGATGTACAGTAGCTGACGGTCATTTTGACCATACAAAAAAAGAGTTAGCGTTAGCCTGGCTTTACATTTCTGCCTGTCTCCTATTCGCCACTCATAAGCTTGGTCGCCATCGCTAACTGCCTTGGGAGTTCAGATAATGTTCCTTCACTGGCAGAAGACAGGTTGATAGCTGTCAGGGACAGAAACAGAATAAATGACAGGGTTTCACTGGGGTGCCTCTGAGGTGCATTAGGGACCTCAGGATCCCAATCCCTAAACACGGGATGAAGAATCATTTTGTCACAAAGGCACAGGGTCGCCCATCACTGTCTAATGCATGCCTTGATTAATCGTAGAGATGGATCAACATTATGTCCTATTCAGGGTGATGCTTAATTGCCTCCGCCATCCGACCCGTCATCCATTGCCATAATGAGTGTGTGTCTGCTTTGTTGGACACATGGTTAGTGCGGCCGTCTGGAGCTTAGTAGGACAGGACCCCCTTAAAGATCACCACCAGCTGAGAGCGTTCCCCTTCCAGACACCTTTACCTCCCCCTAACCGTGACTATGTGAATAAATGGTGCCAGCTTCATCGCCCATAGCTCCGTGTTTATATTCACAGCGGAACGTCTGAGAGCGTTAATGTATGTAGATTTCATTTCTGATGAGTGATTATTTGACTGCTCATTTTGTGTGAGATTTATGGCGCTCTCTCTATCTCCTGACTGCAGTGCCACTCTTATCTTTAATAAAAAGAGATGAGGACATTAATCAGGTTTTGTTGGCGGCCCTTACTAAGACATTAAATGTATTGTATGGGGTAAGTAAACACGCTTCACATCCTTCTCCCTCACAGGCGAGGGAGGGACGGAAAGAGAGGAGGAGGGAAAAAAACCCTCATTATATTTATCATAATTTCACATCTGCTGTTTTTGAAGCAATGTACCGTGAGCCCATAAAGTGTATTACAACTGTGCATAAATTCAACTGATTTGTGGCTGGAGTAGCTAATTCCTTGAGTACATTTTAGAAAAACAAGCACTGAGCCCTGAAATTGCAATTCCATAAAGGCTTTAAATTACTGAGTACAGAATCAAGAACTTGCCTGATGTGCTGCCCACGGTGACCGCGTTATTGAGAAAAGGAGCGCTTCCCGAGATAGAGACAATAAAACCTGAGATGAGTGAGTCATACACTCAAACAAAATAAAGGAAGAAGAAGCTTATAGGGAGGGACCCCTGTGCCTCATTTTATCCTTTTAACCATGAAGATGCATTTGAGAGGGTGTTTTTTCTGGTCTTATAGCCTCACCTTTTCTGTTTCATCCCAGTGGAAGAAATACTGGATGGATGCCAAATCCTCCTCATCAGAAGTAGTTAAAATGATCATCAGCACAAATGGGAGGATGTGTACTGCAGAATACTCCTTGCTGTGTTCCCCAATGTGCACACGCGCCATCAAGCGCTCCAGAAACAATACAACACGTGCTAAATAGCGGTGCAGCCATCAGTGCTGTTAACCAGTAACAGAAACTTAAATATAACTTATGTATTTATTTTTGTATAGTTTCTTTTACCTTGTTTTTATGAACAGCACATTTTATTTATGTATTTAGTTTTTATCCTTTGGCTTGGTATGATGTGTTTTTAGACTTTTTATCTATTGATGTTTTAACTCATCTTGCTTTTATTTTGTCTTGGGGCCATCCTTCTTGTTGTTTTAGCTTTTTAGCACTGTCGTCGCTTTGTCTTGTTCTGTGTTTCGCTGTGTATTTACCAAATGAGATGACTCACTCACTGTAAACCAGTTAAGGGCATAATAATAATAAATTGAATCTTGAATCTGCAATGTTAGCATTGTTAATCGCTAATCAGCTAACTGGAAAGCTAACTGTGATAATGTTTAACTAATAAACTGATAGATTCTGTGTCTGCTACTAACCACTAACTTTTTATGTTATGTGGACAATTGATAATCAAACACATTCCAATATGATCAGTTAGCATCATATAGTCAACATTTACTATTAAACATTAGTTCAGTAGTTTGTGTATAATGAGAAACCTGGCAAGCAAAGATGAGGCTGCTCATGCTAATGCAGGCTAATGTAGCACAAATACACGAAACGTCACTGTAAGTCTTTACGTCACAATTGCAAGATTACTAGCCAACAAAATGGGACACTTGGAATTTACCATATCTATGCAGAAAAAAATTACAGGACTACTGGGTTAAGATTAACAGGCTAACAGGCTCCAACTACAGAACACACCGCTAACTGCAAAGGCAATTTCTATAAAGATTAATTTGCGCACAAAAAAGAATGTTAGTGATAAATAGCTGAGCTCATTAGTGCATCTTCAACTGCTTATCCAGGATCAGATTGCGGGGGCAACAGCTCCAGCAGGGGACCCCAAACTTCCCTTTCTCGGGCCACATTGACCACCTCTGACTGGTGGATCCCGAGGCATTCCCAGGCCAGTGTGGAGATATAATCTCTAGACCTAGTCCTGGGTTTTCTCCGAGATCTCCTCCCAGCTGGATGTTACTGGAATACCTCCATAGGGAGGTGTCTAAGAGGCATCCTTACCAGATATCCAAAGAGAAGGAGCAGCTGCTCTACTCTGAGTTCCTCACGAATGACTGAGCTTCTCACACTATCTCTGAGACTCCAGCCCCCTCCTGAGGACACCCATTTCAGCTGCTTGTACCCGCAATCTAGTTATTTCAGTCATGACCCAACCCTCGTGATCATAGGTGAGAAGAGGAACGAAGATTGACCGGTAGATCGAGAGCTTCACCTTTTGGCTGAACTCCGTTTTCATCACAACAGTACTCCAGAGCGAATGCAACACCGTCCTTGCTGCGCCGATTCTCTGGCCAATCTCACCCTCCATTGTCACTCATGAACAAGACCCTGATGTACTTGAACTCCTTCACTTGGGACAAGACATCATTCCCTACCCGGAGTAGGCAGTCTATCGGTTTCCTGCTGAGAACCATGGCCTCATATTTAGAGGTGCTAATTCTCATCCCAGCAGCTCCACACTTGGCTGCGAACCAACTCAGTGAGTGCTAGAGGTCACAGGGCATGATGCTAACAGGACCACATCATCTGCAAAAAGCAGTGATGAGACCCTCAGCCCACCAAACTGAAGACCCTCCTCCCCCCGACTATGCCTCGATATCTTGTTCATTAATATCACAAACAGGATTGGTGACAACCCCACCAGAAATGAGTCTGACTTACTGTCGAGAACCTGAACACAGCTTTCACTTTGTGAGTACAGAGATTGGATGACCCTGAGAAGGGACTCCCTCACTCCATACTCCCGCAGCACCTCCCATAGCATCAACCTGGGGTAGCCGATCGTAGGCCTTCTCCAAATCCACAAACACATGTAAACTGGATGGGCATACTCCAGGCACCCTTCAGAATCCTTGTAAGAGTGAAGAACTGGTCGGTTGGTCCATGGCCAGGACGAAATCCGCGTTGTTCCTATAATAACTACTGCTATTAAATTATAATATTCTAATAATATAATATGTTATAACGCATAACACTGGATTAGTGTTTTAGCACTGTTGCCTCACAGCAAGAAGGTCATTGTTTGATACCCACCTGTGGCCTTTCTGTGTGGCGTTCGCATGTTCGCTCTGTGTTTGCGTGGGTTCCCTCTGGTTGCTCCGGCTTCCTCTCACATCCATGGACATGTAGGTTAGGTGGATTGGAAACTTTAAAATTGTCTGTCGGTGTGCGTGCCAATGGGATTCTTTTTCAATCAATCAATCAAACTTTTTTTATAGAGCACTTTATATACAATTAAATGCAACACAGTGCTTCACAAAGTAAAAACAGTACCGCTGAACTATGGACCCACGTAAAAACATCAACCCACAAAAATCCACGTCGTACACACCACCGCTCACCACACACACGCACATTAAAAGAATAAGAGAATAAAAGGCAATAACAATTTAAACAAGATAATAAAAATAAACATTAATTAAAAGCTAAACTAAAAAGATAAGTCTTGAGCCTATTTTTAAAAACCTGAACATTCTCTGCAGCCCTGAGCCCCTCCGGCAGACTATTCCAAAGACGAGGACCGTAAAACTGAAAAGACGCTTCGAGTGTGCGTTCTAACTTTTTGTCTGTCTATATGTGGCCCTGTAACAGACTGCCGTCCTGTCCAGGGTATATATCCCGCCTCCCGCCTTATTGCAGTAAGCGGGTGAGGATGAGTGAGTGGGATAATATTATAATATTTATCAATTAAATGTTCCACATGACAGCACAAATGGTTGATAAACCTCAACAACAATAAACATAATTTTAAGGTTTACAAATGTTTTTGTCAGTTCAACTTTATTAAAAAATGTTAGCTTACTTAAAACTTAGCACAACTAAATTTATTAGACGCTATTTGCTGAGGTAATGTTTTTCAAAGTTAGCTGAAAAGCTAATCAATTTCAATTTATTTTCATTTACATAGCACCAAATCACAACAAAGTTGCCTCATGGCGCTTTACACAAGTACCTTACCAACCCCCAGAGCAAGCACAGGTGACAGTGGTGAAGAAAAACTCCCTTTGATGAAGAAACCTCAAGCAGACCAGATTCAAAGGGGTGACCCTCTGCTTGGGCCATACTACTGACACAAATTACAAAACATTTCACAATACAATATCCAGGTAATGTTGCCGCTGCACATCAAAACATCAGGTTTCCCAAAGCAGACACCACACCCATCTCTGGATGGAGCCACACCTCAAACAGAGAGAAGGAAAACAGAATCAGGCATCAGAAAGACAACAAATACAGTATAATTTGTCAGCATTAAGTAAACAAGAAAAACAAAAGAAATACTAAGGTGATCACCGGCCACTAGCCCTAACCTTCACTAAAAGACCCAGAATTTTGATAAAGTTGAGGCCGTGGCGCGCTCCATTTCCTAATAAAATAAATTGAAAGAGTGAAAAACATCGTAACATACTATGCCAGTATGCTAGCCATACGAAAGGCAAAATAAGTGTGTCTTAAGTCTGGACTTGAAAGTCTCTACAGAATCTGACTGTTTTATTGACACAGGAAGATCATTCCACAAAATGGGCACGATAAGAGAAAGCTCAGTGGCCTGCAGACTTCTTATTCACCTTAGGGACACAAAGTAGTCCTGCATCCTGAGAACGCAGATCCCAGGCTGGTACGTAGGGTTTAATTAGGTCAGCTTGGTAAGAAGGTGCCAGTCCATGAATAATTTTATAGGTTAGTAGCAGAAGCTTAAAATCTGATCTCACGGGGACAGGAACCCAGTGAAGGGATGGCAGAATGGGTGTAATGTGGTCAAACTTTGCTTCATTTTTGAAAGTCTGGCTGCAGTATTTGGAACCAATTGGAGACCCATAATGATCGACTACGGTAAACTACAAAATAGAACATTGCAGTAGTCCAATCTAGAAGAGACAAATGCGTGAATCAGGGTCTCAGCATCAGCTATAGTCAGGATGGGACGAATCTTTGCAGTAGTTCGCAGGTGAAAGAAAGCAGTCCTTGTAATCAACTCATGATAGAGTTAGCCTCGCAAATTAGCGGTTTGTGGATTATCGGAACAGTGCCCACCGCTGGCGCTAAATACATGCAAACGAGTGGTTAATTTATGTGGTCTTCTTCACCTGACTTCCATGTCTTGGCAGTGGTTTCTCCTAAAGTCAATAAGAGCCTGGAGTCTTTTGCAAACCTCGTATTTTGCAGCCATGCAAACTTTGGGTATCACATCGGCTCGGATCATTTTAATATTTCATGTCATTCTTTCCAGCCGCTCTCCATTCCCTTGTGCGCTCTCATCCCATCAGCTCCACACTTTCTTGCTCTTCTGTCTGGAGTCATTTGGGATCAGCGTGAACAAGATTTTCATATCAGGTAAATGAATATCTTTATCACAGAGGCAGGAGGCGGGATGCTCTGGGAGCGGGAGAGAATAATCACACCGAGCAAACAGTCTCGGGGAAACAGAGAGCCACTCAGTCATAACAACCTCGCTCTGTCTCCCACACTGCTCTCTGTGTACGTCTAAATAGCCTGCTTACTACAGCAGATGCTGCCGGATCAATAGGCTTGCTGTGGCTGAATGGCAACCTTTGACCTTTGATGGGTCTTTAGGAAAAGAATGACACCAGTTTAGAACAACAAATGGGACAAAAGTAAATATAACATCTCCCTGACCTGACCTAGAAACAAAAGAATAAAAACATTCCCAACACTTGACAATTTGTACATAAGAAGTGAAGTCATGAATACAATTAACAATCTTTACTGTGTAATGATTTGCAAGAGAATTAATGCAATTACCCCTTAAAAAAAAAGTCAAATTCAACCAGCTGGGATTAACGAGATTTCTCAGCAAGTATTTTGCTAATTTTTACCTCCGCCAAGGAGGTTATGTTTTCAGTCGTGTCCATTTGTTGGTTGGTTGGTTGGTTAGTTGTTTGGTTGGTTGGTTAGCAGGATTACTCAAAAAAAAAAAAATGCTCAACGGATTTCAATGAAATTTTTACCAGGGGTGTATCTTGGCCTAACTTAGAAGTCATTTAATTTTGGTAATGATCCGGAACACGATCCGGATCCAATAATTTTTTTAAGGATTCTTTATCATTGCAGGATAGGGCCAATTTCAACATTTTTGCATCTAACGTCATTAAGACGGGTCACAAAGGATGAACAAAAATTAAGTTACGACACAACAATAATTTAGCATTTGTTTCTCCTCATTGAATAAACTTATTAGAAAATAAACAAAAAAACTTGTGTAGTTCATGCAGTTTCTCTTTCTAAATGCATTTGCTGAAGATCTAAGGGTTTAACCACTGAATCTGAAACATGACGGTAGATGCGTGAAACGACATGGAATAAGTCTCTTTGCCAAAGGATATTCAATGTGTCGTCAGTGACCCTATGGCCTTGGCGGAGGTTTGCGCTGTCTGAGTGCTTCTAGTTAGACAAGTGATCTGGATCATTCCAGATGGGGCAGATGCAGGAAAAGTTAAACTAAATTTGAATAATCTCACAACCTCTTTGATGTGCTACGTTTCATAACCCAATACTGGGCAACTGAAACTTCCAGTAAGGGATGGTAAATATTCTGCTCTCCATACAACCTTTAAAGGGAACACTAAATTTTAAATTCACAGCATGAAACTGATATTTTAAGCTCATAAAAGGTGACAGTGTCGGCTTTCAGAACATCTACATTTTAACCCCCATCACAGCATTAAAAGCCAGAATATTACAACATATAGAAAGGAATTCCACAAAACTGTTGATGTGATTTGAATTTTAGTGCTGGAATAGCCATGGTTTTAATGTCATCAATCCACATTTTGATTTGACGGATGTCAGACCCAGGTTTAGTAATAAGCGAAGTGCACATCTCGGGCCGCGCGGTGCATTTTGGGTACGCTAAATTTTTCGGCTACCAATCCCCATGCTATGACGGCGGAAAGCAGTGAGGACGAGGAGTGCTGTGATTTGGATCATTTCAGCCGCTGGAAAGTTGACTATTTAAAGCATTTTTGTAAGCTCCGCGGATTGCCTGTTACAACCAGGACTATGTACAGCAGTGGACAGAAACAGAAAGAAGAGCTGGCTGCGCTTGCGTATGCTGCATTGTTACAGAAACTACCGTTGGTGCCAACAAAGGAGGAAGAGAGAGCCGCTGTCGAGAATGACAACCAGTCCTTGTTGATAGTTGGAGACAAACAAATTTCTGACCCCTTGAAGGCAACTGATGGATGGTTAGACAAAGTCCAGAGTCTGAAACTGTGGATATTGCAAAATATTTGTTAAGCAGGGATGAGAAATCGCTATTCTGCCGGCGTCGTAATGACTACAAGGAAGGTGGATCTCGCATATAACCTCTGTGGTGTCACGTTTGTTTTGATAAGATGACAGACATACGATATGTGCATGCATGCAGCTCATTTATAGAACATGTCAATTTTACAATATTACGCGCCACGTCATTCATGCCGTGACATTACAGTCATAAGCCGATGCACGAAAACAGCATCATCAGCCACATTATAATTCTGCACAGTTTCAGGATATTGACAAAATAAATCTGTGCAAGAAACTTACAATTTTAGTCCATCTTTTACGTCTGTCTGGATCTTTCTTTTCTGTGGGGAAATTGTGTAGAGTGAACGGAGGTTTACAACCACATTTCTTCTTCTTTCTGTCTTTGTGTGGACTCGGCAGAGGAGCTTTGCAATCGTGTGTTTTCAGCCACCTTTCAAGCCTATAAATTCTGTTCGAGCATTTGAAAACAGCACAATGCGCACCTGTCATTATTGTATGCGTCGCTTAAGGCTTAAAGCCTTTGAAACAATCCCTGTGAGCCTTAATTTTACAGTCTGCTAATGCTACTGTATACAAAATTCAATAGGAGCGGTATGAGTTTGGTAGTTGGATTTTTTGCCCCCGTTTGACCCACGCATGCGCAGATGCGTTCCGCACGTCGCTTATAGTAGGACTGATGTTGGGTGCTTCTTCTTTCGGCTGCTCCTTTTTGAGGTCACCACAGTAGATTACTCATTTCCATCTCACCCTGTCCTATGTTTCTTCCTCTGTCACACCAGCCACCTATATGTCCTCCCTCAGCGCATCCATAAACCTCCTCTTTGGCCTCCCTCTTCTCCTCCTGCCTAATGGCTCCATCCTCATCATCCTCTTCCCTATGTACCCTGGGTTCCTTATCTGCACATCTGCAAACCATCTCAACCTCACCTTTCTGACTTTGTCTCCAAACCATTTCACCTGTGTTCTCCCTCTGATATGGCCTGTCATCCTCGTTACTCCCAAAGAAAATCGCAGCATCTTCAGTTCTGCCACCTCTAGCTCTTCCTCCTGTCTTTTTGTTTGACTCCTGTTGGATCTCGTCCATCAGGTTATCCCTCCATTGCAAACAAGAAAGGGCTCAGAGCAGATCCTTGATGTAATCCTCTCTTCCTACTGCTCATCTCACTGTTGTCACACTGTCTTTGTTCATATTCTGGACCACCATCGCATACTTCTCTGCAATTCCAGACTTCCTCAAACAATAATACAGCTCTTCTCTTGGCACACTATCAATCATTCTCCATCCACAAACATACAGTGTAACTCCTACCTTCTCTAGACTCCCCCACCAGTACTCTGAGTAAACATTGCATCTGCAGTGCTCTTTCTTGGCATGAAACCATATTGGTGCTCACAGATATTCACCTGTTTTCTAATCCTAGCTTCCACCCACACTTCTTCACTCCTTGGGCATCCTCTTATTTTCCAATATTTTATTTCACAATCTGGTTTAAAAACACTGCCATCTCTCCTAAACATTTTCATGCCTCCACTAGTATGTTGCATGTTCTTCTCTTGTTTGTGTGGGGTCCCTCCTGGTGCGCCGACTTCCTTCCATTTCCATGGACATACAGGTTAGGTGAACTGGTGACTCTAAATTTACTATAGGTGTGAGTGGGAATTAATATGTTTTTCTGTCTATATGTCTTGTTCCTGTGATAGACTGGAGACCTGCCTAGGGTGTTCCCCTGGTCACTAGGATAGACTCCAATCCCACCACCACCCCAAGATTGTTCTTCTTGTTCTTACTATTATAATTATTGTTAAAATTACTCTAAATATGAAACCTATCCACTGAGTGGTTAGTGAGATGTAGCTCTGGATGGACTGATACCAGCCTGTCCTCTGACAAATAAGGCATATTGAGATGTTTGTGATGTTTGCAAGTACCCTTCTAGTTATAAAACTTAAACTGTATAAAAAATAAACTACAGGAATTTATTCCCTTAGTTACCTTAATATTTCATTCATTTATTTCAACAACTTATTAATTTGTCAGGGAGCAGAACAAAATATAGTCATTGCACCTCATCACAATATCTAATATTATCTGATTTAATGGCTCTAAAAAGAGTTCATTAGAAGATTATAGTCAAAAAATATTGAAAGTATACCTAAAAGTGTCACTTTTATTGTAAATGAACAGCATAATATAATCTAAAAGTGTGTGATTATATTCATGTCTTGTCCTCCAGCATTATCTTGCAGCTCATAAAGAGATGAAATTTAATATGATGCTTTCAGTCAGTTTAATTGAATTTTAATTGCCACTTTGGACAGAAGGTTTAGATCTGATCAATAAAATATTAAACTTTTGGAGCTTGGATGTGGAATGGTCTCCCTGCCGCTGCCCCGCTGCAGTGCATCGTGGGCCGGTGAATATAAAATAACTGTTTACGAGCTAATGTAGCTGAGCCAATACCTTGCTGTTTTCTGTAGTGTTTCAACAAAATGTAGTGGATAAATAACATAAGGCGAACAAGCAGCGATTCCATTAATTACACTGGTGTGGAAGACTGGTCGGTCACCTTCAAAGGAAGGCCTTTAATGTGCCAGAGCTATAAATATTTTGAAATGTCACACCTTGGGAAGACTGCATCAGGCCAGAGCCAGGGTGATAAATCAGAGCCTGAGAAGAACCGGGAAAGAAAAGATGGGTCTTTGGTATTTTAGAAATAATTACTAATACAAAAGGGGTAATGAATGAAGCTATAAATTACATTTAAACAGACCATTAGGAGAGGATTAGTTTATAAAAGTCATTGCTGGTCCTTAAAAATTACCCTCTCAGAATATTGCATATTTTACTCCACCCATAACTCATGGAAATAAAAAACATATATGCACAATATCACTAACGCAGCTGATAAATGACAAATTAATTGATTTTGACTGCTTTTAAATGACAATATTGTTCTTACAAAGACATTATGTACCCATGAAGGCTGTCTCTCAATAAAAATATATCAGATGGAACTGGATCAGTGAGTTTATGGTTGTACTTTTATAATATGGTATTTATTTCATATATTTTATTTAAAGCTACAGTGTGTAGGATTTAGTGTCATCTACTGGTGAGGTTGCAGATTGCATTATGCCAACACCAGTCATGAGTTTGTTTCCCTTTGCAGTTGTGCTATTTTGGTGACGGTGATTTGTGCAGGGATTTGCGTGATTCTGCATTTCACAAAAATGAAGGTTGTCAAATGTGTTGGCCTAGGGTAGAGGAGCAACCACCGATGCCTGTTGTTTTTTGGCCGCGTATTCTCATAACATTGCGTGTGACATCATATGAAAAGTAAAACATGATGTTTCAATAGGGTTGGGGTTAGAATAACAATAAATTTAAGGTAAATTTCTGCTTATTTTGGGGGTGTTGGGTCCACCATCTTGCTTTCAATGACCACCTTCAGACTTACAAATACGTGGGATATGTGTGACTTTTTCAGCATTACATTTTTGTACCTTTTACTACTAATTTTTTTTAGGATAACCTGAAATACGACAGCAGGAATAAATATATCTTTTTTTGGGCTACTGTACTGTAGGGCAGTGCAACATGGCTGCCTCCATGAGGGGGCCCTCTCCAATGTAGATATGACGAGCTTATTCTCATCTTAGGAAAACGCATCAATTCATTGTTACAAATAATTATACATGAATGAACAGATGGTTATAAATGCAATATTCCATTTCTGCTGAGAAACGCCCCTAAATCTTACACACTGTAGCTTTAAGCTGGAGCCAGAACAGAGACCTGTGTGCCAGCTCTTCTATGGGCGCCACCAGCATCATTACCCGGTTCCACATACAGTTATAAATCTGAGAGTCGTGGTTAGAGCGCTGCACGGATGGGAGGAATTTATCCTCCATTCCTATAGAGAGGGGAAAAAATGACATGGCCCATCCTCTAAGGCTCATAAAAGTCTAAATTAAATATCAAATGGAACCACTGATGGATAGCATCCCCTCCATGGATCCCCAGCGCCGCCTCAGCCTCCATTCCCTGACACGACAGGTGCTGCTCACATGACTGGAGAGCAAGACAACTTTGTTAGCTGGATTGTTCTCAGTTCAGTGTAAAGCTGATGTGTATAAAATGAGAGATTCAAGTAAGAGAATATAACAAGGCGGCATTATTCCTCACTGGTTCCTGCTGTAGTTAGAGCCTCTCCTCCTTTCAAAGGGTTCTTAAATATTACAGTATGCATGTCGGGCTCAATGAGGATGATGACTTAAAAGTGGGATTTGTCACATATATGAATTCCAGTATATAAATTCTCCAAATCCATATTTATAAAATCGTGATTTTTCCCATCCTCAGCAAAACAACACTTCTGGAGACTGCTGTCATGCACGGTGTAATGTCAACACTGCCGCAATAGCCAGGCTAAAACTGTACATTATGAATCATCAATTGTCCGCCTGCTTTGTATTATCCCCAGAGAAAATCCCAATCTGGGCTTGAGCCTACGGCTGATGGACACCCCATTATTCACTCGCGCCTCTTCGGCTCTGAGACAGGAGTGGGGATAGGCAGTAAAATGACGGCCTTAAGATTAATCCTCCGCTCTTTCTCCCGCTTCCTGAATCAGAATGAAATAGAACACTCTCTTCCCTTAATCAAAAAGTTTTTATCACCCCTCCCTCCAGCCCCCAACCCAGGAAGTGGGGATAATGCCTTCCTTCGCTCATCCTGCGAACTGACTTTGGGGTGGGCGATGAGAGGGATTGACTCTTGGTCCCTTTTGTCCTGTAACAAGTGAGCGCCATTTATATGAACTGGTGGTAGTCCATCAATACGTGTATTATCTCTGGTACGATGCAAAAGTACAAGCCTTAATAACGGGGTTAGCAGTCATTACAAAGGCTCTACAGCACCCACATCACAGACGGGACTTCACCATTAAGATAACAGCACGGAGAAAGTCAGCGCACAAGGCCATTGTTTTACTTTGGAATGATGGAAAATAAAGGAGTTGTTAAAAAAGCCTTGTGCTTCACATCCACTGAAAGTGCTACACAAGAACTACAGTGCTTGAGATAGTAACTAAATAGAAATTTTCAATCATATCAAACCAAATTCAAATCATAAACGACATTATTTCACTGCATGCTACATAAATGGTAAATGGACTGCATTTATATAGCGCTTTTCCATCTGCATCAAACGCTCAAAGTGCTTTACAATTATGCCTCACATTCACCCCAATGTCAGGGTGCTGCCATACAAGGCGCTCACTACACACCGGGAGCAATAATCAATAAATAGCATAATAGCAATAAAGAGAAGTTATATAATGTATTCTGCATTAGATAACGTATAGACATCCCCACATTATTCAAAACATTACCTTAAACTGGGGAGTTATTAGAAATAAAATCACCCACCACCGTACAGTTGGAAAAATAGCTATAAAGAACAAAACCATTTTTTTCGTATCAGGCTGTAAACATGATTATTTTTCTTGTGAAGTTGAACAATTTAACATGGGCGTCTACGGGGGCTGAATTGCTTTTGAAGCCAGCTTCAAGCAGCCGTTCAAGCAACTGCAAATTTTTTCTCAGTGAGAAGAAAACCAACAATCTCACATCACACAGCTGGTTGGAGTATCACTTGAAAAACAGAAACAACAACTGAGAGGCCAAAGGGCATTCGGTGGTCTTTCAAATGCTTCACAACAAGAAAAATTAAGTTGTAATGTATACCAAGATTTGAGGTACTACCGATGCGCAGTGAACGCAACAGCTAGCAGCCCATGTGGCTCTGATCGCTTCCTCCGTCTTTTATTATGGAATAATGCTGAATTTATGTGGACATGATTGTTGCACAAAAGCTTGAGATATCTGTCGCTGAGATAGATGATGACTGGAGTGCAGTATTAAGCAGAAACGAGGTGATAATCCGTGAACTGCAGCTGATGATGCATGTGCAGTGAAGGCAGGGCAGACCGTTCGGTCTGTGACATCGGGTCAACGCAAGTGGTTTTACTCCAATAAGAGATGATTTTACACTGTGTTGAGTTGATTTAGCCCTGTGTTAACTCTATTTGGACTGGGATCAAATGTTATGCCAGCAGAGTAAATTTTACTCTGCAAAATTTACTGTGTACTGTGTACTGTGTATGTCCTATTCACCTTATTCAGAAAAGAAAGTCAGGGTGGGCGGCGTCATTTTGTCAAGCAACTTCTGGTTTGCCACTGCGTCAATGATTATCTGCGTAGGAACACAGTACGCTAGAAGTGTCCGAACATGAGCAGCATTAATTGTTCAGTTTGTAGGTGCCACAACAACTGGAAGAAGAGGAAACTTTCACTTTTAGAACGATGTTTTGAACATGGAAAGCAGAGATCTGAGTGCTGTGGACGAGCATTTAACTTGTTCCCTCCTCCATTGAAATAAGAGGATCTCCGGTGCTCGCTAAAGGCGCTGAATTTGAAAAATCCACCCAGACGTCCCTGTCTGTTCTTCTTAATTTATGGAGAAAAAACTCACACCACTGGATCTTTACCCAGAGAAATTACTGGACTATAACGCTCCATTGAAGAAGCCACGGTGGATGCTAGTGAGACAAACAGGTAAGCTGTGTTTGTAGCATTAGCTGCTATCTTATTTACTCATTTTCTGACGTTTGATACAACCAAACACTGCATGAAATAACACCATACGTTTATTAACGTTACATAATCTTGGCATTACGGTGATACTACTTGTCGGGTAGTATTTTAACTTGATTGTGCTTTTATACGAGCTTCAGCGGTGCTGTGCGGCACGGAGCTCGTAGTTCTTCATAGCCAAACTGTCCACGCTGAGTGACAACCCAAAGTAGTTAAAAATAATCGAGGGCCACTTTTTCATGTCATCTTCCCACTCTGTTATGACCCGTGGGTGAGTCAGAGTCGATCCCTTTGAGCTTTTCAAAAAGGTTTTTGTTTCTATCCATGTCATATGTTCCATTGTTCTGTATTGAAAACACCGCTCACCGGAAGTCCTAATCCAAAACGGAAATGCCTCTGCTATAAAAGTGGGCGGGGCTGAATAAGGTGAAAACGGGCTCTGAGGCTCATTGGGCCAGTGCTTATCCTGTGATAGTACAGCATATGAAGTGGATGAAAGTCTACAGTGCTCCCTGGATGGGATGCCAGTCTATCACAGGTTGATTCCACAGCCAAGAATTATACCTATTTACAGCTGGGTGGACTGGGACAGTGTAGATAAACTGTCTTGTCCAAAGACACAGATAGGTAACCCAGAGCACACACCTGGACTCAAACCTTGCTCTATATATTGATGGTCCAGTTGCTATCCCACAGATCCACCTGTTCTATATTGCATGGTGAGTGAGTGACAAAATAGTTTTGTGACAAATTGGTGGATATCTGGGTTGGTTCATTTGCAGGCAACTTGGTACCTGAGGAAAAAATGTGCCTTTTTTAAGCATTCGGATAAGATCTGCACTGATACCATGCATCATAGCATCTGCTACACTATGAAACTCTCTTGAGTCCTGGATGTAAACTACTTTAAGCAGACAGTCAGTTCATCCCTACCTCATGAAGGTAACCATGTATCTATGGCAGCTAGATAACACAAGCATACCTTTGGCCTTCTTCAGACACTGGGGTCTTCGATACCGAGACACCTGTGCACTTGATCATGGCACACATAAACCTGCCACATGGACAAAATGTCTGACAATTCTTTATAATTCTAATGATCAGATGGCTCAGATGGAGACTAAATAACTGCTTGTTAGACACAAAGTCATTCCAGCAGGACCCTAGGATCTTCCAAAGATACCGAGTGCCAAAGACTTCTAGTGCTGTCACCTTTGCATCCAAATCTCAATGCATTGACCTCAAAAATAAAGTGTGACGTTGTGGCTGCAGTCACCTGAACATCACTTCACACATCCAGCGTTGCTGAAGACTCGATGCCATCACGCCTGGTCCTGAATCACTTAAAACAATGGTGTGAATTTGTTTTCTTCCAGGTGTTAATGAACTGTGAGCTTCATGTGAGTGAGCCTATAGTGAGCAAGGTACCTGTGAGGATAGTAAAACCTTTTACAGACATATGCGCCATACAGTCAGTTTGCTCGTAATTTGACTTGAGTTTTCTGTTAAAGTCTCACTGGGAATTTTATTAGGTGAGACCTCCTAACACCTGTGCCAAGCTTGCTTTCCAGCTCAGGTGTGCGCAGCTGACAAAGGAATAAGATTGTCTGACAACAACATGTCCCTTTTTTGGATGACGTGAAAATGAGCAGAGCAGGTAGCTCAGTGTGATAAGGAGTTGGACTACCCATGTGTAGACCTCCCAATCACACTACCTGTCTGTGCCTTTGGAAAAGACACTTTATCTACATAGTCCCAGTCCACCCAGCTGTAAATGCTTACCAACCTTGGCTGTGGAAATAACCTGTGATGGACTGATGTCTCGTCCAAGAGGAGTTGTACACTCACCAGCTTCCTGCTACAGTATCTGGAGATAAGTATTGGCACCACTAGACCCCAGGGCCTGTATCGGACACGCAACATGGCAAAAATGTGAGCGGTAAAACCTTGTCAAACATTTCACAGTTGATTATAACACCAGTAAGGTCATTTTAACACTCTTATTACATCCGCCAAGGATATAATAAAATCATCAGCATTTATTTATTTGTCTGTCTGTCTGGCATTACACCAAAACTACTGCATGGATTTTGACAAAAGTTCCACCACAGATAGATATTAGGCCATGAAAGATGCCTTTAAATTGTGGAGGTGATCCGGATCTGGATTCTGGATCAAGATTTCACTTTATATAGGCTTTGAAGGATTATGTTAAAAAAAAAAAAAAACATGGATTCTCCCCAAATTTGCGCCACATACAGAAATAGTTTCTCAGAACTATTCATATCAGCTTTGAGTCAACTTTCTACAAGTGTAATTTAAGTCTTGGTGGGTGTTATTTCAGCTGTGACACTTTGACAAGGCTGTCGCCTCCTAACCAGAAGGTTGTGGGTTCAAACTCAACCTACGGCTTTTGTCAACGGTATTCCTTAAAAAAAAAGGCCCAAACAATTACTCTTTAAATCCAAGCACAACTGATTAGCTCTGCCTCGTAAGGCAATACCACAAGTGTCAGGAAGATAACACCATGAAAAGTTCATATTTGAACACTTCTGCAAGTGTAACTTTAACTCAAAACAAGTGCTAATTTCTACAAAGTAGAAACTGGAGTGTTGTTAACACTCTCAGTGCATTTGTAACATGTTGCCATTATTTCTATTTTGATTAGCATTGCTTCAGATCTTTACAAGTCCATTTTAACTCTACAAAGATGTCATGCGACTGCAGCCCATGAGTTGAGTGAGAAGTGAGAAAAAACAAAAATAAATGGTGTTTATTTTAATGACATAACCATAAAGTCGCTGGTTTAAATCCACTCTGCAGCATTTGTCTGTGGGATTCTTTTAAATAATGACCAAATAATTACAATTTAACTCCAAACAGTGTTAAATTACTCTTTCTATTGTGCAAATCTACACTGTTGGGATTTACAATCTGAACTCCGGTAGAGTGTTAAATGTTTAACTCTGGAATAGTGCTAATTTATTTCTTAAAATGTGAAGTTAAAAATCAACTAAATTGGACTTCATACTTTCCTCATCTGATTATAAAATTACAGAACTGCAGTACTTCTGCATCTATAATAACATTTAAAATGCAGCTATGGGGAGCTGAGGGAAAGTAGGTACACCCACCAGTCACTATATTAGGTTGACCTGTTCAATTGCTTCTTAACACAAATAGCTAAGTAGCCAATCGCATGGCAGCAACTCGGTCCATTTTGGCATCTAGATGTGGTGAAGACAACATGCTGAATTTCAAACTGCATTAAAATGGAGAAGAAAGTGGATTTAAGTGACTTTGAAAATGGCATGGTTGTTGGTGCCAGACAGGCTGGTCTGAGTATTTCAGAAACTGCAGATCTTCTGGGATTTTAACGCACAATCGTCTCTAGGGTTTCCAGAGAACAGTCCAAAAAAGGGAATGTATCCACTGAGTGGCAGTTGTGTGGATGAAAATGCCGTGTTGATATCAGAGGTCAGAGGAGAATGGGCAGACTGGTTGAATGGGTGACTGCAGCAATATGGACCAACATCTTTGAGGAATGTTTGCACAACCTTGCTTAATCTATGCCGTGAAGAATTCAGACAACTCTGAAGGCAAAAGGGGGTCCAACCCGGTACTTGTAAGGTGTACCCAGGGTTGGGTAGGATTACTTTGAAAGAATACATGTGGATTACATGTATGTACATACATTTGGATTACTTGTAATCTGATTACATTTCAAAGTAATCCTACCCAACCCTGGGTGTACCTAATACAGTGGCCGGTGAGTGTATCTAACAATACGAGGGCTGTCAATAAAGTTACGGTCCTTTTTATTTTTTTCAAAAACTATATGGATTTCATTCATATGTTTTTACGTCAGACATGCTTGAACCCTCGTGCGCATGCGTGAGTTTTTCCACGCCTGTCGGTGACGTCATTCGCCTGTGAGCACTCCTTGTGGGAGGAGTCGTCCAGCCCCTCGTCGGAATTCCTTTGTCTGAGAAGTTGCTGAGAGACTGGCGCGTTGTTTGATCAAAATTTTTTCTAAACCTGTGAGACACATCGAAGTGTACACGGTTCGAAAAATTAAGCTGGTTTTCAGTGAAAATTTTAACGGCTGATGAGAGATTTTGAGGTGATTCTGTCGCTTTAAGGACTTTTCACGGTGCGAGACGTCGCTCAGCGCTCTCAGGCAGCGTCATCAGCCTGTTCAAGCTGAAAACCTCCACATTTCAGGCTCTATTGATGCAGGACGTCGTGAGAGAACAGAGAAGTTTCAGAAGAAGTCGGTTTCAGCATTTTATCCGGATATTCCACTGTTAAAGGAGATTTTTTTAATGAAAGACGTGCGGACGGGTCCGCGCGTCGGGACGCAGCCGCTGCGACGCTCCGCCACAGGAAAAACACCTCTGTTGAAAGCCTTAAGGACAAGTTGGAACATGTCCTGCCTGTTAAACAATTTCTCATATACTCACTCCACTGAAAGCCATCAAAAGCCGCCTGGATTTTACAAATGGTTATCAACACGGAGGTGTTTTTCCTGTGCCGCCGCACCGCGTCGGCTGCGTCCCGACGCGCGGATCCGTCCGCACGTCTTTCATTAAAAAAATCTCCTTTAACAGTGGAATATCCGGATAAAATGCTGAAACCGACTTCTTCTGAAACTTCTCTGTTCTCTCACGACGTCCTGGATCAATAGAGCCTGAAATGTGGAGGTTTTCAGCTTGAACAGGCTGATGACGCTGCCTGAGAGCGCAGCGCGACGTCTCGCACCGTGAAAAGTCCTTAAAGCGACAGAATCACCTCAAAATCTCTCATCAGCTGTTAAAATTTTCACTGAAAACCAGCTTAATTTTTCGAACCGTGTCCACTTCGATGTGTCTCACAGGTTTAGAAAAAATTTTGATCAAACAACGCACCAGTCTCTCAGCAACTTCTCAGACAAAGGAATTCCGACGAGGGGCTGGACGACTCCTCCCACAAGGAGTGCTCACAGGCGAATGACGTCACCGACAGGCGTGGAAAAACTCACGCATGCGCACGAGAGTTCAAGCATGTCTGACGTAAAAACATATGAATGAAATCCATATAGTTTTTGAAAAAAATAAAAAGGACCGTTACTTTATTGACAGCCCTCGTATATGACCATGAATTCTCATTCTGACATGTTTTTGTCACATATGGTTGCAGTCATTAAGAAACTTTGTTGTTGGAAAGTTAAAATGAACCAATTTGGTGGTACGGCACTGGCGGCGTTGCAGGTTGCTTGTCTGGAAAAAGGATTAAGAGTCTTCCTTTCAATGTTTTGGGGGGGTGTTTACCATTGGAGTTGGTCTTGGAACTGCCAAATCAGTTGCACGAGGAAACGAGACTCCGAGAGTATTTGTACAGTTTTGTGCCACAGCATCTGGCTTCCAGCCAACTCCAAAGCGACTCGTTATAGTGTCCCAAAGACAAAGGCAGCTCCCCCTGTGCTCCGTGAAAGCAGTGCATGGAGGTGTGGGTGCTTATGCAGATCATTAATTGTACAAGCCAATGGGGAAAGACAGGCAGCCTCTCTGCAAGACACGGGAAGCAGGGGACAGACCAGTGCGAGCCTCCATCCCTTCTCTCTCTCCTTTTTTCACTCCCTCTACCCTAAATTGGCAGCTGGCAGGCAAATGAATGCGGTGTGAAGTGAGCCCACTGAAGTGCAGGGTCCTGCTGTTCGGGCAACAAAGGAGCTCCATGTGAGACATCTGCTGTTCAGTTATCAGAATACATTTAGTCACGTGCCTCCCTTCCCTCTCTCTCTCTCTCTCTCTCTCTCTCTCTCTCTCTCTCTCTCTCTCTCTCTCTCTCTCTCTCTCTCTCTCTCTCTCTCTCTCTCTCTCTCTCTCTCTCTCTCTCTCTCTCTCTCTCCATTCCTCCTCCAATGCAGCCATGGCAATATCTATTCTGTCAACTGAAAGCTGAGCTTTTCTCTCTCTCCACTTCTCTTCACTGGCATTCTTCTAAAGATCACTTCTCCATGGACCCTCCCCACCCACCCACCCCTCCGTCTTCTCATTCTCTCCTTTGCCACCTTAATCAGTTTCTCCAGCTCTTCTTTGGATGCCTTTATTTAAACACTTTAGGTTGGCTTGATAACCCCAGAGCACTTCCTATCTAGTCCAAAATGTGTGAACCCTAAGCGAATGATCACAGGACGGCCTGAGGAAATGGCAGGCAGTATGTTAATGAGCCACGCTCGCATGAGCAAAAGTAAATTGAGCTTACCAGCATGATAAATTAACCTAATGAATGCAATTGTTTTGTGGCACACTAGATTGGGCTGCAGCCAGCTGGTCAATACTTAGCAGAGTTCTGTGGCTTCTTCCTTTATTTTCCTCCTACTTTCTGATCTTAAGAAGGCATAAAAGGGAAAGATGTTTTTAACCCTTTATGACCCGTTGATCTTTCTAAGCAAGACCACACTCCAAAGTGCTCCCCCCTGCCACTCCTAGTTATATGATAACAAAAAAGCCATTTCCTTTGTACCAGTTAAGAGAAAACCTTTTAAGGTTTTAGAATTGTTTAACATCAAGTTGAGACATTCTATGATTCAACAGTGATGACACAAACAGAAATACTTAGGCAAACATCCATCCATTTTCTATACCCCCTTACTCTAATTAAGGGTCTTCTACACTACAGACAGGACGCCAGTCTGTCGCAGGGCACTTCCGCAAGCATTATTTCAATTCAAGTTATACGTTCCTCCGCACAAACTGGCTTGGATTAACTTTTACAATGTTGCTAAATTTGTAAACTGCAAAATGCAAAAACATCTCATCTTGTTGCTGCACTGTTTCACCTCAAGGAACTTTGGCGGCCGCAGCGTGCTTTGACAGGTTGGAGATAATCAGACTCGGTGCTAGACACAGATTTGTTGAAGGACCTTGCATTGCAGTGAGGGGGGCACATTTTATTTTATTTTATGTTTGTTTTTGGCCAGAAGTGTAATGTCCTATTTAATCAGGGGTTTCTCCCATGGGTATTTAATAATTTTAACTGTTGAATATGCTATTATAACATAGTTTGTTAAGGAAAGAGCAATCTTCTTCTGACTTACGTGAACAAAGCGCAGGCTAAACACGTGGGTGCAGTTTAAATGCACCTCTAATATTGGGCAACTGAACAGGATTTTAAAACTTCAAGCACCACTTTATGCACCAAATGCAAGTACAACCCCTTGCAAAAATGATGGACTCACCGGCCTCGGAGGATGTTCATTCAGTTGTTTAATTTTTAGAAAAAAAAAAACAGATCACAGACATGACACAAAACTAAAGTCATTTCAAATGGCAACTTTCTGGCTTTAAGAAACACTGTAAGAAATCAGGAAAAAAAATTGTGGCAGTCAGTAACGGTTACTTTTTTAGACCAAGCAGAGGGAAAAAAATATGGAATCACTCAATTCTGAGGAAAAAATTATGGAATCATGAAAAACAAAAGAATGCTCCAACACATCACTAGTATTTTGTTGCACCACCTCTGGCTTTTATAACAGCTTGCAGTCTCTGAGACATGGACTTAATGAGTGACAAAGTACTCTTCATCAATCTGGCTCCAACTTTCTCTGATTGCTGTTGCCAGATCAGCTTTGCAGGTTGGAGCCTTGTCATGGGCCATTTTCTTCAACTTCCACCAAAGATTTTCAATTGGATTAAGATCCGGACTATTTGCAGGCCATGACATTGGCCCTATGTGTCTTTTTACAAGGAATGCTTTCAGTTTTTGCTCTGTGGCAAGATGCATTATCATCTTGGAAAATGATTTCATCCCCAAACATCCTTTCAATTGATGGGATAAGAAAAGTGTCCAAAATATCAACGTAAACTTGTGCATTTATTGATGATGTAATGACAGCCATCTCCCCAGTGCCTTTACCTGACATGCAGCCCCATATCATCAATGACTGTGGAAATTTACATGTTCTCTTCAGGCAGTCATCTTTATAAATCTCATTGGAACGGCACCAAACAAAAGTTCCAGCATCATCACCTTGCCCAATGCAGATTCGAGATTCATCACTGAATATGACTTTCATCCAGTCATCCACAGTCCACGATTGCTTTTCCTTAGCTCATTGTAACCTTGTTTTTTTCTGTTTAGGTGTTAATGATGCCTTTCGTTTAGCTTTTCTGTATGTAAATCTCATTTCCTTTAAGTGGTTTCTTACAGTTTGGTCACAGACGTTGACTCCAGTTTCCTCCCATTCGTTCCTCATTTGTTTTGTTGTGCATTTTTGATTTTTGAGACATATTGCTTTAAGTTTTCTGTCTTGACGCTTTGATGTCTTCCTTGGTCTACCAGTATGTTTGCCTTTAACAACCTTCCCATGTTGTTTGTATTTGGTCCAGAGTTTAGACACAGCTGACTGTGAACAACCAACATCTTTTGCAACATTGCGTGATGATTTACCCACTTTTAAGAGTTTGATAATCCTCTCCTTTGTTTCAATTGACATCTCTCGTGTTGGAGCCATGATTCATGTCAGTCCACTTGGTGCAACAACTCTCCAAGGTGTGATCACTCCTTTTTAGATGCAGACTAACGAGCAGATCTGATTTGATACAGGTGTTAGTTTTGGAGATGAAAATTTACAGGGTGATTCCATAATTTTTTCCTCAGAATTGAGTGATTCCATATTTTTTTCCCTCTGCTTGGTCTAAAAAAGTAACCGTTACTGACTGCCACAATTTTTTTTTCCTGATTTCTTATAGTGTTTCTTAAAGCCAGAAAGTTGCCATTTGAAATGATTTTAGTTTTGTGTCATGTCTGTGATCTGCTTTTTTTCTACAAAATTAAACAACTGAATGAACATCCTCCGAGGCCGGTGATTCCATAATTATTGCCAGGGGTTGTATAGCCAAAGCCTTCTCTAGAGATTGTTTATTACCAATGAGGTATCCGTAATGGGGAAATTCACTGTTTCTTTCACTGACTCTTTCACTCTCTTCTAGGACCCTCATTGGTCCTTGATTAAAGAAATGCCGTATATACATCTTTAGTTCAGCATAGTTTTTTTTTTTTTCACTCCTCATTCTCTTTCACAGCTAGGTCCAGTAGTCAACACTCTGCAAATATAATTTCTGTTTTATGCTTCCGTTTTACCCAGATCATTTCATGAACCAATCGACTCTCACACTTACACACTCATCTGCAACTGCTTAGTCCAATTAAGGGTCGCGGGGGGCTGGAGCTTATCCCAGCAACCATAGAGCGTGAAGTGGGGTGCACCCTGGACAGGATGCCAGTCTGTCACAGGGCCACAAACAAACACATTTACAACCACTCGCACACCTATGGACAATTTAAAGATTCCAATCCACCTAACCCGCATGTTTTTGGATGTGGGAGGAAACCGGAGCAGCCGGAGGAAACCCACGCAAACATGGAGAGAACATGTAAACTCCACACAGAAAGGCAGGAATGGAACCTATGACCTTCTCGCTGTGAGGCAACAGTGCTAACCACTAAGCCACTGTGCTGCCCACCAATCGAATCATTCACAATCATTTGAGTAAAAAAATCAGATAAAACACAGTGTGTTTATCAGTATTATTATCAATCATCTATATTGGAAAGTTGTACAAATTGTAATCGTGGTAGCTTGGGATTTATTTTCTTGTGTGTGGTTGGCGGATGATTGACAGCTTCGTACATCCAGGGCAGTCCCAGCTGTCTCCGAGGGTAGGGCCAGGCACCCTAAGGCCCGGCCATGATGCTGGGTATGCAGATAATCCGTTAATGAGTCGAAACCCTTTCACTTGGTTCTGCGTACTTGATACCACAGTGCTGTGTTCCTGACACAATTCAGTTTAAAAGGAAGTACAGGTCACAATCTGTTTGATTGGTATAGTGTTTGGACAATAAACACCCATAAATAATTCACATGCTAAACCAAACCCTTTTGCATGCAGCACCCACCACTGCAAATGCATTTCACCCTGGTTAAACAGCAAAGTGTGCTTAGATATCCCCCCAAATGGGGTTGTGCCCTCTGCGAAAGTGCGTTTTGCATATTTACCTTCAAAATAGAGCCCTGATAATTGTTATGATGAACAAATAGGGGGAAAAACTTATTTCATTTGGCAACATTGTTATCCCTTATTGGAAAAAAAAAATACAGATAGTATCATCAAAGACATCTTTTTTTTTCTGTACAACTCTTTGTCCCTTAATGGGACCTGCCATTTGATACATTTTTAAATCCATGACCAAACGGACCTATTGCCATGGCTAAACAAAAGGTGATAGAGCCACAGATCTATCAGTCAAATCTGAGTTACTCCTCTGCTAGTCCACTGTTGAATTACAGTGAAGGACTCAATTTAAAGCCCTCCCAGAAATGATGCCATCTGGGCCACTCCAATTTTAAGGGGTTAAATCAAATATATATGAATTGTAAGCATTTAAACAGTTGAGAGTTTTTAGTTTCAGCACTCTCTCACCTCTGAATTTAATGCCTGTGAATGGTGTTGCAACAGACCATGTCGTTAAGCATCTATAAAGACCAGCACATGACAGGTGTGAAAACTAAGCAACTTTGGAGATATATGGGTCTGCAGAGGAGACTGTGGTGTGCACTTGTCCCCATTTTCTCTTCTAACTCATGATTTCCGTGTTTCCTTTAACACTTAATCCATGTAAAGTGTTTCATTTGGTTTGCACGCTCTTCACTCTCTACAACATCCTCCCTCCTCTCCCAGCGGTGTAGGCTAGCATGAAGGTTGCACATCCTGGAAGTCACAAGCCAAACCCCCTTCCGTACTACGTGTAAATGAGATGACTTCCTCCAGGCAGGTGGCATGAATCCAGATGTTCTTGTGACTTCCTCTGCATGTATCTATGCGTATGCATACATGTATTGCTTGACACACCCAGAGCCCGTGACCTCTCTGTTTTCCCCACAGCGTCACCACTGGAGCAGTTTACACCATAATGACTTGTACTGCCCGAGGCCCCGGCATATCTGTGGTTCCCTTCCTCCACCCCTGTGTGTCCATCCATCTCACTCTATCGCTGGTTTTCTGTCTCTTTGTCTACAGTAACTACCACCCTCAGACACAATGAAATCTCAACCTGTCCGTTTTTTAACCTCCTAAACATTCATTCTACCCATTTCATCCAAACTCCCACCGTTGCTTTCTCTTTCGTCAACAGCACTAGTCCGACAGGAAAAACAGCAAAATCATACGTCTTACTTGGCGAGGACTTAATGCATGTCTAACATGACACCTATCACCCATAATAAACAAACACATCATTCAGTGTCAGCAAACCTGAGAAGGTCGTTGCAGCATCGGAAGGACCTAGCATCCAAATGTGTTGCACACAGGTGTACTCTGGCAGTGCTGAGAAGGTTGAATGTCACATGGAGTGACATGCTCCACCACCACCACCACCAACTCATTATCTACTCAGGAGGGGAGGGAAACATGGCACGTCCAAAAAACGTGACCATGTGCTGACCGGGCGTTCTGTCCTGTTCCCTCCGGCACTATATGGAGAGCAACGACCTCTCGCTCACACAGCGTGGCGTTCGATTGATCACTAGTGACATTTGTGACACCGCATACATCCTTGATATGCATCTACGTGGTGTTAACATATCAAACTATCGCATATCACTTTACGTGTGCAGCAGATAGCATTCCAGGCGGATGCTATTTCACTTTTGCGTTCTCAAACAAGTGCGTCTATCCTCAAAATGTAAAACACACTAATGACTGAGTTCATCATCATAACACAGATTGCCCGTATCTCACCAGGGAGGTATTGCGTGGTTATTTTTTTCTTTTCTTTAAATATGCCAGTTCGAAGGTACTGGAAACTACCCATCTGGATTTCCAGACATGTATAAGCTGACACTCACACACTCATCTCACCACACACAGTCTTGTTTTCAGGTTCATTAAGCCTTAGTGTTACCCAGAGTGGCTGACAGGATGAGGAACAGTGCAGAAATCTCCCCCTGCAGGTATCCATTCACGTTATCATTGGGAAAAAGCCTCTCTCGTCAGTGCCCTTGTTACGGCTCGAGGGGGGACCACTAATTAGAGAGACAAGAACTGCTTGAGAATAAGTCCATTACACCCATGTGGACCCAAAAGCTTAAAATACTTGGAATATCAGCAAACTCCCAGAACCCCTTGCAATCAGTCCACTTCTGCCGAGGGCATCTTTTGAAATGTGCAGAAATACAGCCAAAGACTTGTTGAGATCGACAAAAATTGGAGGGCATGGGCTGTCAGTGGTTTGAAGGGCTTTAAGAACATTATCTTGCAATTAGACTATGATCAAATCAGGCATGAACCCCACTTGAGTTGCACATCATTTCTGATTCTGCTTCTTGAAGCATCATATAACTATAACTCTGATTAACTCCAGCATAGCTGTAAAAAGATGCCAAAGCACTGGATGAGGCAATCCATATATTAATATTGAATGATGATTCCTTCAAAATGTAGGAGAGACTTTTCTTTATCAACATTTTTTAAGTTAGTGAATAGATAACCAAGGTGCAATCCACATTAAATCACATTATATTAACAAAAATTCTCCTGATGGTACAGTTACATCTAAATGAAATGGAATGAACCTCCATTGTCATTGGTCCAATATCACCGCATCACATTGCATAAGCACACCATGTGAGTATGTCCACTGCCATCGCAGGACATATATAAAATAGACATTTAAAATATTAGGATTAAAAAATTACCAACATTACAAATGATAGAATATAGGCAGTTGAGAATATTTAAAAAAAAAAACATTTTAAAATCCTCACCGGAACTCGATTGCCTAACTTCATTTGGTAAATTTCATAAAATTAGTGCACAAACTGAAAAAGTTCTATGACCTGCTGTTTGCTTGTTTTTGTTTGTTTATTTATTTATTTTTTGGGCTTTTAACCATTGGGAAACGGAGCAGACCAGGCCCCTGTGACCAGAGGGCATGAGAAGGCACATATGGCTGAAACAACTCAGCCATATCAGATGAGATGCACCAATTCAGTGTGTTATAAGTTATTAGCAGAACTTCCGACTGAACAGCCAGACAATGAAGACAGGCCAGCACTCAAGCAGGTGTATTTTAAATCATCTGCAAACATTCACATGTGATAACACAGAAAACAACATATTACAATAATCAATTCTGAAGGACACAAAAACATAAATTAATGTCTCAGGATCTGCCATAGACTGTCAGTCCAACAATTCTCTTTTTTTGTGTGTACATGTCAAGTTGATAACAGAGTTGAATATACTTTTCTCTGTAAATAATGCACAGTAATCCTAGCACACAGAGAGAGGTAAGTACTAAGTTTATTTCCATGAGTAACAGGTCTGCTATGAGCTTTTAGCACCTTGTGTGGCACATTTCCAAAACTAAAGACAGCTACTATATACGTTGTTCTAATATGATCAATATAATTGTCCTTTAATTTTATTATACACCAACAAATATAGCTATTAGTTTGGATACAAGCTCAAAATAAGCAGGTGAATTCAGAGTGTATTTGGCAGTATTTATGTGAGTTGATTTAACTGCCGTATAGGGTCTTCTTGTGAAACATGAGTCAGTTCCAGCATTTAACCTCACCATACTAATTTATGCACCATGGCAGAGAGTACTTTATCATCTGCTCTTTGGGGAGAGACAGTCATCTCATTAGGCAGGATTTAATGAAATGCAAGGATACACTTCTTAATTCCATAGACGGCTGAAACAAAAATCCAGTGTAAATCCTGCGCTCCTCTGTGGCTTTATAAATCACAGCAGCCAGAGGAAGAACAGCAAGGGAGGGAAGCTGCAAGCTGAGGCATCCACTGATGCGACTGCCGGGGCCTAAGTGTCTCTTCAAATTAACAGGTGCCCTTCATAGTACAACCTTAAAAGTATGACTAAACATTGCTTTTCGATGTTCAAGAATTGAAGATAACGGACTACATTTCATAATATTGCAAAAATAGGACACTGAAAAAAGGCGTTTACAGTCTGTTACAAAATGTGTGATCTAATTAACAACTACAATTGCTAAACGTTTAAGTCAACTGTAATTTTACATTAATAAAATATTATTTTAAATAGAATCAGTTTACTGCTATATCCAAGTGATAATCTCAGGTGCTGAAAAATGAAGCCAACAAAACTTGTAATACCTTTTGTGGCCACATAAGGCTGGCTCCAAAAGCAAGTCAGTCATAGCTACTGTCCTTACTCATGGCAACTGTATGGGGAGAACATTTCTATAAGTCATCCATTTAGGCTATTTTAAGTCATAAAGTTATAGAAGTTAGTTAAAGTTAGTGACCTGTTGTGACGGGTCGAGGGTGCCACTGGCAGAGACAGCTAGATGGTGTGGACTTTATTGTGTTTGTCCTTTCTGAGCATTTTACTTCAAATAGCTGAGCTAATATGGCTTACTGTGCAGTTAATTTAACTAACAATCTATCTAAGAGGTTTGTGCTGCAGTATTTCTGTTGGGGGAATTTTAGTATTATTTAATTTGTATGTGAGCAATGTTAGTATGATTTAGCAGGTAGCAATAATTTGGTGACATTAGCTAAAGTGATAGTGCCATGGACATAGAGGCAGTATGCCCGTCATGTTTTTTAATGCCTGCATACAAGCCATCCATTATAAGAACCATGGCCCTGTCTGCAAAAGGCATAAATCAATCACCTCAGATGACCTAGCCTGGTAGCCTTAGCTACTTTGGTATCTTTGAGATAGGTGGATTTCTTTGTGCTTCATTTGTCCCAGGCAGGTTATGCTGGTCTTGCCCACGTTCCAACTCTTTACCCATTTATAGGTCAGTCAGGAGACAGGTGGAGTCAGGAACCACCAAGATGGCCGCACCATTTGCACACTCCCAGACTTGACTTGACATCAGAGGGTTTGTCCAATATATACAGTATACTGTCTGCAGTTACAGCACTCAGTGCAGCACGTGTATGATATGGAAATCCTCCACATATCACTGAGGGCATTATGAGTTCCAAAAAAAAAAAAATTTAACATTTGAAGGATAAAAACTTATAACACAATACCCTCAGCCATATGAACAATGTGTTCTTTATAATTTGCAGTTGTTTAATTAATTATTAAGATCCTGTTGTCTTGCGTACAATTTGTACATTTTCAGTCAATCAAAAACAGTATTTACGTTTTAACAGTGTCTGCAGGAGACTTTGTATGTGTATGTTTACATGAGCTTTTGACAAGAGCGGAAGTTGTGCAAATCAAGGAATAATTGTAGATCACCCTCTGTGCATTTGCAGATATTAATGAGACAAATATACAGTAACACCATAGAAAGTTAGCGGAATTTAGCGTGTACACCAACATCCACATTTTGTGGATGTTGGCGTGACTCCAGAGTTATTATCAGGTTACAGAACCAGCTTTTTCAGTTTTAGAAGTGTTTATTTTTCACTAGCTTTGACATAATATATGATAAACATGTATATAAACACACAAAACAAAGTGGCTTTGGAGAGACCAGTCACTGATGTCACGGTGCATCTCTACTCTGATTGGCTGTCACCCCCGCCACTCAAAAACAAACCGAACAGATTGAAACAGAATGTAACATTTTAACCTCTTACAATAGGTCAGGGTTAGCCATCTTTGAACTTGTCCAAGATTTGTGTCCCAAGAATGTTCTCTGTGAATTTGAAAGCTCTGGCAGTAATAGGACTAGACTTATGGTGAGGACAGACAGACAGGCGGGCGGATGTTCGTCTTGGTCAAATTAATTTCCAAATATACTGTAGAAATATCTGTACTTGTACATACAGGCCTATGTACTTTAAATACTAATGTCACACAGCTGTGTTAGCCTGAAGCTAACAAAGAAAAGCCAAATGTTTTTTGAATGTACAGAGAACAAATTTAGGGCAGACAATTGACTGTTCTTGGCAAACGTACATGTTCATTTCCATCCGGTGACTCTCAGGCCCAGAGAACAGCAGCAGCAGCACGACGCAGAACATTAACACCGTAATTTACATAAAATTACTTACATACTGCTGTAGTAATTTAATTTGTTTGACCAGTACAGTGCAGCTGCAATAAATAGATTTATACAGGCACCAAGAGGGAGCTCTGCTTACTCTTCCACATGACTAAGTCTTTCACACAATATCATTGGGGGGAAAAAACAGATACTACAGGAACCTAATTTCATTTACAACTCCCATTGCATGTGCTACATGCTCATAGACACACGTGATCAATTCAGGAAAACCCAACCTAACATGTCTTATTAAGACGGTGGACCACCACACCAGCTTCAGTGCCCCGTGGCATCAATTAAACATATTTCTAGAACTTTACTGGAGAGATGAAATGCCATTCTTCCTAAAAAAATATCCCCTTATTTGGTGTTTTGACAGTGGTGCTGGAGAGTGTTGTTCAAAGGTTTGTTAGCATGCCTCGGCGCTAGGCATTGCCACATCCACCACACCCCGGAACTTCCTTGGGTCCTGGATGGCAGCCACCAAGGTAAACTATCCTCAACATTTTAAAGTAACCCTTGATTGGCTGCATGCAGGTGCAGCGTGACTGCCCCCTTGGCCTTCTCCAGCTGTTGGAGCTTTCAACACTGAGGCACTTGTATGCTGGATCATGCCTACAAAAATGTGCCATATGACCAAAATGTCATTATTGACAGTATAGCAGTGCCACCAGATCCCCTTACTGCAAGGGTCAAGAATTCAGGGTTTCCCCTCTAATTTTTCACCCATCAGTAACAATCATAAACAAGCAGTTTGCAACACAGACAAAATTTGGTCATATACAAATCATTATTATAGTACCTTGATGCTCAGCCTTGACCTCAAGGAGCCTTAAGGCCATTTTTCCCCAGACCCGGGCCTTGAGGCTTTAAAGTCTTGGTCATCTCAAGAAAATTCAAGGCATACAGAATTTTGCTGTTTTCAAATACAATCTGAGTACCTAAACAACCTACGCAACACAGGGTACAACTTTTATTGGAAAAAGATTGTTCTTGAAGTTGCTTTCCTAATATAATACTTTTTTAATATATATTCATATTATTTTCTCTTTCTGCCTGAGCCTCTGTCTTTCTAAGAGCTATTTCAGTCATGTTTTTTTTTTTTTTCTTTTCACAATACCGTCACGAAATGCATTTCACATTTTTGTGATGCAGTCACCTTTCACTCATTAATTTTAATCTAACCCTAACTCTAACCATAACCCCAACTCAGTGTAACTAAGTACGTTCATTTTAGGGGGAGCAATGGGCCCTTTTGTGGTCTGTGTTCTGTTGGACTGATTGTTCACCCCTTCTTACCTAACTCCAATGCCCCCCACCCCCATCTCACCCCAAATTTCATGATACTATCATGAATTTTTTTTGTCGTGACACCATCACAAAAATCTACTCCATTTATTGACATAAACAAATTTATTGACATGAACAAATAGGTTAAATCACTTTTTGTGACACCATCACAAACTTCATGGGAGATCAAGATGTCTATTTGTCTTTTTATATGCCTTGGGTTTGGACTTGAGGGGTTAAAACCTTATCTTGGGCCTTGGACTTGGCTTTGAGGGTTCAAAACTTGACTCTGAGTGTTCTAGTTTTTACTACTACAATGCTGCACTAAGTGGACTGAATAAGAGCCATATCAAAAATTGTATTTGTTTACTTAAACTGTCAATAAAATATAATAAAAACATTAGCTAGCAGCTTGTATTGAAGGTAGTTTTTTGATGCATTGCAGAGCTGTTCGGTGGTCTTATGCATGTGTGTTATATAGGAAAATACAAGTATCAGATTGGGACACAGTATTGGCTGGTACTCAGTATTACATGAATCAGATCAGAATCACAGCCAAAAAAAAAGGTTGATTGGGTCGTCTATACCTTTCTTATAATTTCAGCATCAAATAAATGGGGCTGAGTCAAAGACAACACTGTGAAATGGGGAGGAAAATATCAGAAAAACACAAGAGAATAGATCTTCTGTCTGAAATGAAATTGAAATTACAGCGGTTGTTCTCGCGCTTTGGCCACGGCTGAGCTGACAGGAGAGCTGTCACCTTCCAGCCCGCCCGGCTGCTGTTAGCGTCACAGCTGCACTCTACTCAACATAAGACCTCGTCAGCATGACAGCAAAAAGATACCCACAACCACGACCGGAGAAAAGAACTTAAATGTTCTATTCACCCCTCCACTCGGCACCGTTTCTAAAATTGCTCAGTCTTTCTCTCCCTGTCCCTGTGACATATTATTATACACTGTTTCTGAAGGGAAAAAAGCATTTTCTATTATTGCCATTAAAAATATGAAACTTTAAAAAAACGAGAGTATGTAGGATGTTAGGAGAACATTTGGGGAAAGCGGTGAGGGTAAAAAGCGATTGAAAGGCTGTAATTATTTGAAATTGTCTGCTAATGTGTATTATCATGTCATTAAATGTAAATGAGATGGAGCTAAAAGACCCAAAATGGCAGAAGAATTTTACTGTAAGAAGAACGAAAATGTGGAAAGACAATCAAAGAAAAAGAATGTTTGTTTGTTTGTTCGTGGGTATTAACATTTAATAACCTGACCAACCTATGACAAAGAACACCTCGTGTTTTAAAGCTTTGAAGGCGGGAGCGTTTTAGCGGGAAGATCCCGATGCTGTCAGAAGACCTAAAGACAATTGTCTTGATGGCAAGTGGGTGCGCACGTGTGTGCATGCATATGTGTTTACTCTTGCATTTGATCCCCGGCGTGAGCGAGCATCATTCCACTCCAGCTGCTTAATAAGGCTGTCTGGGCCGGCGGCTTCTGGTGGCCCCCCGGCCCCGTTATCAGAAACATTAAGCTGAATATTAATGGCCGGGCCCGAGACGCATGCCATTAAGCTCACTTGGCCATTTCTCTCTGTCCTTCCTTTACCATGTACAGGAATTAATGAATCGTACGTAAAACGGTGAACACAAAGAATGAGAGAAAAAGCGGAAGAGAAATGGAAAAGTCGGGCGGCAGCTATTTCTCAAAAAAAAAAAAAAGCGAAAGATAAATAGGAGCGGAAAGGCAGCATGTCGCGTGTGGACGACGGAGAAAGAGGAGAAAAAGAGAGTTTTGGGGGGAAACATCTAAAAATAAGCTCTTGGCGCCCGTTTCTGTTGCTACATTAATAACAAACACCCACCTTTGTGTCCCGCTCAGAGGAAGAAACAACTAAAAATGACTAGATAACGATTTGTTCATCTGTTTTTGCCCAGGTCGAACAAGAGCACAGGCTCACGTTTGAAACGGAACAGAGTGGAGAAAGCACTTATTACTCCCTAAGTGCTGCGCTGTTGCAGTCTAAGCAAAGTGAGCTATTAGCGGATATAATTTGTGCAGAATAGCCAGAGGAGGGCTTTTGATATGCAGAATAGCTGACCTCTGGACTGCCACTTTAATTGGGTTTTTAATTTTCCAGGCCATCTGACAGTATCAAACATGATCCCTGAGCTTTGTGCCACTGATTGGAAGCACCGTGACAAGAGGAGCCTTGACGTTTTCAACGCTTTTCACAAGCGGGACGACAGCAGAAAAGAAAAAAAGGCTAAAGGAGAGCGGAGAGAGAAATAAAAGCATGCCGGCCAAAGGAGATTGGAGGGGTTGGAATGGAAATTTGCTTTAATAGTGAAGACCTGAATGTAGTTTTGTGGCGGGCCGAGGCTGAGCGCGTTGATGGGATACCACCCTCAAACGACACAGCTAGGAAAAGTGCAGGCTGCTGAAATATAGGCTGTCACTTCTGACTAGCAACGGCACACAAAAGACTGAAGCAGACATCACCACTTGCAGCAGGTGTGTACAGTAGACTAAAGAAACCATTCCACAGTGACCCCTTGAGAACAGCCAATAAACATTATAAACTACTATGTCTATCAAAGCAGAGCAATTTTTTTGTACTTTTCCTTTGGCAGAATATTGAGGGTCAGACAAGATCAAATAATTTGAGTAAAAAAAAAAAAAAAGAGTTAAGTCGGTCACAAGCCAAGGTCAAAACTTTGGCCCATTGATTATACAATATTTGTATAATCAATTTGTTGTATAATATATTTGTTTATATTTGGTTATTTTGAGAAATTGAAGAAAGATACACCTGTTTTTATTAAACACTTTAGAAACAACTGATGATTATTATAAAATAATATGAAGTCCAACACATCTTTTTATTGGTCACATGACCTTTGACTTTGGGTGAGCCTGAACGGTAGCATAGAACTTCATGTTATTGTTTAATATTCACCATATGTGTGTATCTATAACCAGTTTCTCAAAATAGCCATTTTAAGCAGGTCTGACTTGAATTTAGACCTTGGGTGACCTTAAAAGCTCAGAATACCTGTGGAATTGCTTACAGATACACTTATTACTATTCAACTACAATGTGAAGTCGCAAGTCAACTTTCTCCTGGTTGCATCACCTTTGACATTAAGTGATATTGAAAGGTCAAACCCAAGATCATATATTAAGAAAATAAGCTTTTTCAGTTTTATGATACATCCATCCATTTTCTGTACCCGCTTACGTCAATTAGGGGTCACGGGGAGGTGGAGCCTCTCCCAGCAGACATGGTGCATGAGGCAGGCTACACCCTGGACGCCAGTCTGTCACAATGCCACAGACAATTTTAAGTTTCCAGTTAACTTAGCATGCATATCTTTGGATGTGGGAGGAAGCCAGAACACCTGGGAGAACATGCAAATTCCACACAGAAAGGGCAGGAAGCGATCCCATAACCTTCTTGCAGTGAGGCATCAGTGCTAACCACTAAGCCACCGTGCCACCCATTTTATAATGCAGTTTAAATATATACCTCAAAATATTTAGGATTACTTTTAAAATATCATCCGAAGTAATAAAACACATTTATGTTATTCTTCATTCTTTTTAGTACAGTGGTCCCTCGTTTATCGCGGGAGTTACGTTCTAAAAATAACCAGCGATAGGCGAAATCCGAGAAGTAGTCAGTGTTGTTTTTTGCAATTATTATAGACGTTTTAAGGCTGTAAAACCCCTCACTACACACTTTATACACTTTTCTCAAACAGGCATTAACATTTTCTCACTTTTCTCTCATGTGTAAACATTCTCAAAGTTGAAACCTTAGTAGAAAAATAAGACCAACCTGTTTTCAGGCCCAAACATTTGTTTGAGAAATAAAATAGAACGTTTTCCTATAAATAATTATGATGGCTTTTAGAAGTAACAAATTTAATTTTAATGATCAACCTACGAGGTTGGACACATAAGAAATTATTAATAGTGACTGACCAGTATTTCACAGTTCCTCTGACCGCGCCTCATCGTCCTGGCACCGCTCCGCTGTCACGCCTTTTTCCACTGAGTCACACCTCGGTGTAGGTGTCTTTTTCCAAGTGAAGAACACAGTTATGGGTAGTTGTTGGCGCTCTTTTTTCTTCTGGGCGAAAAGATTCTTATAAACAGACACGCAGAACACAATGCGCGTACTCTACCTTCGTGGTGCCACGACCGGCCTGCTTGATGAGGACGCAGAACACAATGCGCTGTATAAAAAAAAAAAAAAAAAGCATGCAAAAATTGGACTAAAAAAATCGCCGAGGCCGCGAAAGGTGAACCGCGTTATAGCGAGGGACCACTGTACATGGTGACCCATCACCTTAACACTGGAATATATCTTATATCAAGTCAGAGGTACCCCAAAGGCATTTTAATAAACACATTATGCACCTAACATCAGGGTCTACCCCAGATAAAAGCAGGATCATAAAATACCCAAAGAAGAAGTTCATTCCCTGACACACTTGGAGGACGATATCTTCTTTAACAAGTATTTATTAAGTCACAAGTATTTATTAAGTCACAAGTACAATGAAATACAAATTGTGACAGCTCTTTTGACAGCATCTTCAGTGCTGCTTGGACTCTTTGAGAAATCCTGTAGTCCTTAATGATAAAAGCCATTTCCACCAAATCTAACTTCACAACTACTAAATGCCAAAAACCTCAAGTAAGTGACATGAACTATGTTTCAGCAAATTGCAATACTTGCTGGTACTGTTACATGAATATTCTTCTACCTACTTCTCAGATATTGCAAAAGTTTACATGGTCAAGCAGCTATAATATTCAGTGGCGTAATAATTCTGTGAAGATTTTGGCCGCAATGTCGATTTTTGTCATTCTTTCTCATCAACTGAATCCTCACTGGACCATGTCCCTCAAAAAGAAAGCCAACAACATCTGTACCTCCTTGTCAGTCCATCTGTCACTTTCACTCTCCATTCTGTTTGAGATCTAATATTGCTCTCATTTTGTTAGACTGGTTTGACACCTATTGGCATCCTCTCCCATACAACGTTTTTTTCAGAGCCAGTCAGAAGTACCAACCCTGGAGTAGTGGACTTATTTCGCCGCCATAAAAGACCCATAATATCACATTTCAGGGGCGGCCCCTGCAGTGGAGACATGTAAAACATATTGGACAGTTGTAAAATGCCCTGCAAGTTCTTGCACTGGAAACAGGCTTAAGGATGGAAAAGTTCTTGAGTTCTTGAAATAGTTCTACTAGTACTCATCTTCCTTAAATGCACATATTTATGAAAAAAGATTTTCAAGTTCTCCTCCTTGCTCGGCAGGCAAACATTTCTGCAAACAGAGTAGTGCAAAGTGGAATTGCTTTCAAATGAGGCTACATCAGATCCTCACATGGCCCATCAACACGCCAACAACCACAATTATCACTTGCACCAGTCCATCTGGCTCGCTATCATCACACAGAAAAAGAGTCCATCTTGTGATTTTTGGACAGGAGTTCCTGCTGGTGCCTGTTTGTTCAATCTGGAAGACCACACACAGAGTTTCAACTCTCTAATCTCCTAACCAAACAAGACAGCAATTACACAGGCAGATAACTAGGGGACATTTTCATCCGCAGTGACAGGACTGGCACAGAAGTGTGTCTGCTGTAGAGAGAAGGAGGGAGGGGAAGACACAGAGACTGTTGTCCTGTGTGACGAAACAAGAGCTTCACCTGCCAGTCAGGATACACAGAGATGACTGTGACGCCGACTACAGTCATTACAAATAGATACAGCTGTAACAAGGACCACATGAAAGTACCAAGTAGGTCCAAGACTGCATCACTACCATGCAACGTGATGGAATTTATTTGACCATGCTATGATCAGCTGACATTGTCACTCGATGCATTCGTCATTCATCATCGTGATAAAGCTAAAAATATTGGGTATCTTTGATGTTGTCCTTTGAGCTACATATTATAGAAAAGAACAAAAATGCATTTTTGCCATATGTAGAATAGAGATTCTACTTATTCTATCCATGGCTGATGCAAAGCTTTTGATTAATCTCAAATTAACATTCTACCATATCAATGAATTTTTAGCTTCACTTCATTTGCTTGTTGATCACAAGAGGTCAGATTTCAAAGTTGTATTATTACAATATAAAGTCTTGAATGGGCTAGTACCCCTTTTGCCTGGTACATTTGTAAAAAAGCCTTACGTACCAGCCTGTACTCTACATTCCCAGAATGCGGGATTACTCTGTGTTCCAAATGTAAAGAAGTCTCACACACAAGACTTTCTCTTAATGTACACTTGTTCTATTAAACAGTCTGATTCAGTTGAGTCTAGAACTTCTGAGACTTAAGACGCATGTCCTGTTAATAGCATATAATTATGAATGCTGAATCACTGTCTTGTTTGTCATTTGGTTTGGTCATAATATCAAAGGGAATCACTCGTCATGCCAGGAGGCACATGAAGGTGGAAGATTCATTCTCCAAACATCTCTGTCTTCTTCTTCTTCTTCTTATTATTATTATTGTTGTTTATTATGTCCACCAAGGATGTAATAAAATCATTGGCGTTTATTTTTCTGTCTGCCTGTTAGCATGGTTATGTCAGAACTACTGCTTGGATTTTGATGAAATTTTCACCACATGAAGATATTAGGCCATGGAAGACTTCATTAAACTTTGGAGGTGACCTAGATCCAGATTCTGGATAAAAAGTTCACTTTATATAGCTGGGCTCTTCAATTTAATTCAGGAAAGGGCCAAGAGGGTGCAGGTTTTCTTTGCAGCCACCCACTCCACCAGGTGATTTTACTGATTAACTGATTCCTTCTGCTAAAAGTGATGTTAATGAGTGAAATCACCTGCTGGAGTGGGTGGCTGCAAAGAAAACCTGCGCCCTCTCGGCCCTTTCTGGAATGATCTGAAGAATCCTTTTATGTAGGCTTTGAAGGATTACATCAAAACTACTTTGTGGATTCTCACCAAATTTGCACCACAGAGCGATATTGGGATATGGAAGACTTCACAGAATTGTGGTGGTGATCCGGTGTCACAGACTGAACAGTCCGCCCCTAAAATCGGTTCACCTTTTGCATCTGTGCATGCGTCATTTCAGACCACAGCAGCACGTCTGAGATGGCGTCTCTTCACCCAAAGCAATCAAATGCATTAATGGGATTATTAACCATCAGATGATAAAGGTAAAACTTCTTAAATCATTCTAAAGTCAGTTTTAAGCAGAAACGAGGCCGTTTTAAGCAGAAACGAGGCAAAATTCCATGATGCTTTGAAATGTCCGCCGTGCAGTGAATGCATCAACTAGCAGCTCATGTAGCCGCAGCGCTCTGCTCACTTCCACCGCCTTTTATGATGAAATAATGTTGAATTTATGTGGAAATGATTGTTGTACTAAAGCTTCTGGTATCTGTCACCAAGGTAGATGTTGAGTGATGTGCAATTTGAAGCAGAAAGGAGGTGTTAATCCATTAACCGCGTCATCGGGGGGTCTGATTTTTAGGGGGACCATTTGGTCAGCTACACCGGATCTGGATTAACAAACGTCAGTAATCTCAGATTGCTGTTGTTATTCTAGTATTATTGTTATGCATAGTGTACCTTAGTTGATCTCTCCTTTCCTCACGTAACCATCAGTGGTACTTTTTGCACAGGTAAGTGTGAATATGAACTTCTATTAATGTTGAAAGAAAATGACTCATGCCCTTGGTAAGTATGAGAATATGAGTGAAACAGTGGGACGGCACCATCGTTCAGAATTAAGTCAGTTCTGTGACATGCATTAGACAAATGTAGCTATTTTTCACAAGTGGCAGAATACATTACAGTTGAGATTGAGAGTAATGTACCTTTTTTTGGCACCACAGAGATTCTTCAGCCTTTAGTCATTAAAAAGTGGGAACTTTTGAACCGTTTTCGTGAAGTTCATGTTCTCATTGAGGCTAAATTACTCCGTTCTAAGGCACATCGTAAAAATCTTACGATGACAAAACCCTTTTAACGTGTCATGAAATGCAGAGCTGTTATATATTTGTAAGTGTGAGGTATATGCGCACACAGAAGCACTCACACACGTGCACAGGGTCCGCTGAAGACACGCTCACATGCGCACACATCCGCACACATCCGCACGTAGAAATCTCATTAGGGCCTTTGTTAATTGCTGCAGACAAATGCTAATGGTTCAGGCAACAAAGCAGCTGTGTGTATGAAAAATGAGAATCAACAAAGTAATTATTACATCCAATATTAATTTAATTATACTATTTTGTGCCATACAGTAATTTAGGATCGCTTTTCTAATCACACACGCACTCTTGAAATAAATTAGGAGTTACGGAAGCGCAGGGGAGCTGAGGATTTCTCTAAAGGCTCACTAGGGGGGAAATAGCATCATTCTCCTTCAGAGAACTGGGGAGTTTCACATTTAAATTAAAACGCCACTATTGCTCCCTCATCAGATGTGAGACGACAATGAAAGAAGGGTTTGTTTATTTGTTGATTTGAATTCTACACCAGGATAACACCTACAGTTTTTTTTTTTTTTCCTGGAGGCAGAGCATTACTGTTGTATGCTAAAGCAGGCATGATTGGCAAGCACCCACCGTCCCATTTCTCATTGTAAATTTTTATTGTGTTTGGCCTCAGACTGCTTGTCAGGTGAATGGTTCTACAGCAGTGCCCTCTGTTTTCTGGAGGAGGTGATAGTTTAGTAGCATTGGACTTGAAAACAGAGGATCGTTGGTTGAAAGCCCAGCCAGACTGGAAAATCACTAAGGGCCCTTGGGCACAGTCTTTAATCCCTCAGTTTCTCCCAGTGTGCAGCTGAGCGCCTTCCACGGCAGCACCCTGACATTAGTGTGTGAGTGTGCGCATGGGTCAATGTGAGTTATTAATGTAAAGCACTTTGAGCTTCTGATTCAGATGGACAGGTCCTATATAGATGCAGTCCATTTACCATTTTCTACATCTCGACAAAACAGCCTCTGTTATTGTACCCTACTGCTTGGGCATGAAGACATTAAAGGTTATGGCAATCTGACATTGAACCACCCCGACTTTCACCTAAATTATTGAGCTCAGGCTGACCTTGCCAGTGCAGTTCTGGAATCTACTTAAGTCTGTGCCACATTTGGTCCAAATTGGGTTGAAAATCTAATTTACTAAAATCAATTCTTTGAGGGCAATTTTGTGTTAAACCTTCATTGACATACCAGGTTTTGTTGAAATCAGCAAATGGACCTGAGAGGAGTCAGCTTCCCAAACAGATATGATCTTGGGCCGAATGAATGACCTTTGGCAAATTTCACTTCCATATGTGTGCCAGATTTGGTGAAAATCAAATTGAAAATAAAAATGTTGGTGTTTGAGCCCCAATAGGCTTAACTCCAATGATTGAACTTTGGCAAATTTAACCTTACCTGGGCAATTTCAGAACCCACCTCCATATATGTACCAAGCTTGGTGCAAATCGGGGTGAAAAACTTCAATTCTTATTTTCGATCCCAGTGATTTTTATGCAAATGATTGACCTCTGGTCAGTTTGAGCTTACCTGCCTATGCAATACTAGAACCCAACATAATATGTGTGCCACATTTGGTGCAAACCAGTGTGAAAAATCTTTATCCATTGATCCCAGTCTCCTTGACAAACCCTGTCAGGGCAGTTCTGGGGTCAACCTTAATCTGCCTGCCAAGTTTGGTGGAAATGGGCAAAAGCACCTAGGAGGAGTAGGGGAACAAATACGACAAACATTGTTCAAATTATAGTGTAATTCCTTTGTCTGTCTCTCTTTCCTTCACTTTTTTCAAACATTCACACTTTTTAATAAAGCAGAATGTCTCGCCTCTGGAAGTCACAGAGATGGACAGCTGTGCTGGCGGTCAAGGTGAAAATTAACCCCAGGACATGTCAAAGAGTGAAATTTCTAGTCGTAAAATTAGATGAGAAACCTGGGTGTCTGCAATGGATGGGAAGAGAAGAGGGAAGGAGGAGAGAAATATAGTGTGAGTGAAGCATGTCCACCCCTGGCCAGTTACTGAAAATGTGGTCTCCAAACGACCAAACGTTACACCTCAGGGAGTCTGAAATCAAAGTGTAACAATATTAATAACTAGGGATGTTCTGATCCAGTCTCAAAGATTGGATTTGCATCCAATTAAAGCATATCTGGCCTGTTGAGATTCTCACCACAGCTCTGCCTGTAGTCCATTTCAGAAGTGACGTGTTGACAGAGCTGATGGCCATTACTCCATTTGGCGCTTGCTGGCTCACCTCCAGCATACTGGTGTATTTCAAAAACATAACTATGCTCTGCTTCACTTCAAATATGCAAGAAGTCTGTTTTTAAAGGATGTCCCCTTACTACTTATAGTTTTCATGTTTTTTGTTTTGTTTGTTTTTTTAATTCAGTCATCTTCTTCACTTCTTTTGTAGTTTATTGGCAGCTGACAGTAATCAGATTAAAGTTACTTCTCCAAGTCACTGTGCGTTACTATTATTTTTGCATTGTGGGTCGATAGCAGCATTAAACCTGGTCCGTGGGCAGGAGGTCGGGGTTCGACTGAACTTCCCACTTTAAGCGAGCTGTGAGCTTTTCATCCGTGGTTTTCTGCAGCTACGGTGGCCAAATGGTTAATGCTCTTGGTTTCAGTTCAGAAGGTTCCGGGTTCAAATCCCACCCCTGCCACATTTCTCCATGTAATGTGGAGTTGCGTCAGGAAGAGCATCCGGCGTAAAACTTGTGCCAATTCAAAATGCAGATCCACCTTGGATTTGCTGTGGCGACCCCAAGTGCAAACAAGGGAGCAGCCGAAGGGACTTACTTACTTACTTATGACTCGTCCTCACCTCTTAAAGCACGGTGACAACCGCACACCTGCACTGAGACAAAGATTTACGAAGACATTTTTATGCTTTTTTTTCCCTCCTTTATTTAGAATTCTGAGCTGAGCCACTCCATATCTGTTCGTTAAAAACAGCTGATCCTCCGCAACGTCAACAACTAACACTATTTTCCACTCAAATGCACCTAAACTCTCTTTCTGAGAACCACATGATGTGAAAACCCAATAAAACTTTCTTACCTGTAAATCTGGTCATGTTTTCTGCATAAATAAATGTTATCCATTCTTTGTGCTCAAACGCCAAAGCAGGGGCGAATCCAGATGGAATGGGGGTGTGGGGCAAGGATGTGCCCCCCCAACACCCCTAGATTAAAGGTCCACATTTGAAGCCTTTTTTACTACAACTACTAATACTACTTATAATAATAATAATTTCGACAAGTAAAATGTTTAGAGAGAATTTAAATGTTAGAAAAAATGTAATAGTTACATTTATAAACAATGTAGGTTAGAAATTGCAAGTTTTACTGTTACAGTGCTGTCAACAGTTAAATATGAGGTCAAGAAAGAGGTCTTTATTTTACTTTTTATAAAACAAGTATTTATTTTCATTGAAGCCAAGAAAGGGTGACTATAAAGTGAGTTTTGGCAAAACAAGTATCATTGTCATGTTGAGGTGGCAGAGGGTTGTTGTCAACAGCTGGTGAAAGTAACTAAAAAAGTAGCTAGTAATATAACTTAGTTACTTTTACAATTGAGTAATCAGTAAAGTAACTAAGTTACTTTTTCAAGGAGTAATCAGTAATCAGTAATTGGATTACTTTTTCAAAGTATCTGTGGCAACACTGGTTGACAACCTGTTAATGCATTTTACTGTCACCAGCTGGACAGGAATGTGTGTTACTACCTTCTCTTCTGTTTTACCCACCACATATTCAACTATTATGTATTTGTGACATTTAATGGTCAGAATTAAAACACCATAATCATCACATCCTCCTTTCTTTGAAGTAAATAATGTATGACTACAATTAAGAAGCAGAATTACCCATATTGTATATAGTCACCTACGAACCAATGTTGGCGTCACACTATTATTATTGTCTTATTTTGCCAACATTTACAGTCAGCCCGACTTCTGCAGGCATGTGTCACCCAACTTTGTAAGCTTCAACACTTCCAAGTTGTAAAAGTTTGACATGAGTGTCAGTAAACATCTGATTGCCATCATCATATTTGTGTTTCTTGATGCATTCATTTGTCCAGCCACAGTGAATACGTGGGTAAGCACAGACATCGCTAGCATGGAGCACTGCTAACTGTTTGAAGTCCTGTGTCCATGCCACATCTTTCCTATTTAGATTGTAAACAGAGCCGTCTGCTGTTGTCACTTCCTTTCTGACTCTTCATGGTCACAGTCTTCCAGATTGGAAAAACATGCACGGCTTTCTCATAGACACAGAAATAGAGTGTAGCTGCCAGGTACTGTAAAGAGAAAATATTCACTGCATGAAAGCAACCAAAAGTTCAGCTGGCTGAGAAAAAAAAAATATGGCATATACAAAAAAAAAAGAAAAAAAAAAAGAAAGGCATATACAAAAATTCAGTTTGTTTACATTTTAATTTCATTATAAAAACATTAAGATGCATCTTAGATTGCAAGTAGTTTCTTAATTAGGAATTACAGCCATTTTTTCTCCACAATCTCACCACTTTCAAAGGGCCATAAATAATTGGACAACTAAACCTACATGTTGTTGTAAATACAAATTGTCACTTTTAGAGCCAGTTTTCTTTAGACAAGTCAGGGATGGGATAGGGTTTCCAAGTCCATTAATATTTCTTGGACTTAATTTGGACATCAAACATTAAAACCTTAAACATTATCATTAATCAATTATAGAAATTAATAAAGTTTTGAATTGAATTGAAAAATGCAGAGTATGATACTGGATGGATGGATGGATGGATGGATGGTACTGCAGGATATTGCTAGCAGAAGCTATTGTAATTTGTTCTATTTTTTAAAAATACAAAAATAATGTTATCAACCAATTACCACTATTTCAGAGAAACATTTTTTTCATTAAAAAAGTCTAATTTTCATTTTTGGTCCTTGAACCTTTTCAAAGGCTTGAAATGCCATATTGTTCATGTCAATGCCAATTTGTATGAGTAGAAAAGTGTAACAGCAGCAGATATGTTGTAATATGTGTTTCTTTTGTTTCTTTTTTCTAAAGGTTTACAAGAAATTCCACATCCTTACTGAAATAAATTCTGCTACTTTTTAGCTAAACTTATTCCTAAGCTGTGACATTCCTTTCAGGGTGATATTGCGCCATTATTCATCAACGTGAGTAGAAATAAATTGATGGATTATCATTTGAGTTTATTCAATGGCTCCAACCTTATGGAAGGAGAAAAGAACAGTCCTTGCCATTTAGGATAATGGATAAAAATGTGTATGAGTGTTTAATGTCCCTGCAGTGTTTGCTCTGTAGGGGTCTCACAGGAAAAAGGAGATGGCTGTTCTGGGTCACTGGGGGTGGGGACAGCGAGAGCTTAGTCGATTATCCAAACTCTTTTTAACCACGCCAGGCTCGACTCGCAGACAGCCAGCCACACTTTTAGGCCTGAGCACACTCAGGCTTTTTGTTGACCTATTATTCCGCTCGATGACTGAGATAATAAGCAAGGTTTTTCTCTTATAGCCTTCACACCCCCAACTCTATCTCTAGCTCGCTTCTCCGTAAATGCCCTGTTGTTCCACTGACTTTCCCATTTTGCATTTTCCTTTACTTTGTCCACGAGGTGAGATATGGATTTCATGTTACTTTTTTGGATGAATTGTCTGTTATAGCTTTTAATATGTCTATCTATCTATCTGTCTGTCTGTCTGTCTAAACAAGCAATGTATGAGCTTTTTGTTTCAACACCAGAGGGTGCAAAGCAAATGCTACTTTCAATTCAATTTATTAAATTTAAATCACAACAAAGCTGCCTCAAGGCACTCCACACAAGTAAGGTTACCAAACCCTAGAGCAAGCACACAGACAACAGTGGTAAGGGAAAAACTACCTCTGATGATTTGAGGAAGAAACCTCAAGCAGACAAGACTCAAAGGGGTGACCCTCTGCTTGGGCCATGCTACTGACACACTTGACAATACAAATATACAGGAAACAAAGAGGGAAAAAAACAGAATCAGACTGTAGAAAGACTACTTTAGTTACTTTACAGAAAATCTATTTTGCAAATCATTTGTTTCAAAATTGTTCGTGATGTAACAAGGCCTTGATTTGCACAGTGGGTGATGCCTTCTTTTTGATACAGACTCCAAAACAATGTTCTGAAAGACTGGTGTTGCAAAGGTTGTAAAATATTCCTGAACATTGTTTCAAGTGTTTAATCACTAATCTGCAGTATAGATGAAAAGTACTAATATTATACCCTGCCACACAAATTCTGTAATTTCAGGTTTACTGTTGCGCTCTGTTGTATATTTCATCCACATAGTGAATATGTTTGTCCCTACAGTTGCTAGCTTAACTTGTTAACTGACGCTGAGGTGAAGGCAGTAACCGAAGGGTGTAGCACACTGACAAGCACACAAGCGGGCCAGTTTTCAGCAGGTGGCAAGAAAAATTAATCATCCGTTCAACCACAACGGTTTGGAATTTTCCATAAAGCATCCAGTGTTCACTGACGAACCAGTAGGTGGGACACACATCTATGGGATATTAAATAGGCAAAACAAAGTTGCTTTTTCAGTTGATCTGATGCATTGAGTTAACCACGTCTAATCACTTCATCATCAGTATATACTTTTTTTTTTATTTGGAGAGTTACAAGATGATTTTATTATAATTATGACTGCTACTGTTGCTACTACTTCTATTACTATAACATAGCCTAGGCTCATTTAATGAAAACTGTACTGTCATTAAAATCTGGTTGGGCTAAGTGTTTTTTCATGTCTATAAACTCATTGGTGTAGTAGTATTTTGTCTCAGTGTGAATCTTGGTAACATTAACTGCACTACTGGGTCACACCATGCCACCCAAACCTCTTTACCGTAACAGTCAAAAATGTTAATGCTGATTTTGTCATTATTACAAAAGGGCCTCTCGGATTAACGCATTTATCCAAACAAGTTTGACGTAGAGCTGCAGTCCAGACTACATATGTTAAGGGATTTAACTACAAGGTGCTTTAAGGTTCAGTGGTGCTGGTTTGACCCTTCCCCCATCACCCCCCATAGTGCCCCATTCTCTGTTTGCTCATGTTTAAAGCTAAATAAGGAGATTTGTAGAGATAAAGTAAAGGGTACTTAAATGTTAATATACTTATTGTATTGTGCAGCCTAGAACAGCCCAGTTGGCCAAGAGTTTCAAATTGTCTTGCTACTTATTCCCATTTAAAAATAATATGAAAGGCAGTGCCATCTTAAGCGTATGCAATACAATAGTCACCCCTTTGTACAATTTATTTGATTTTAAACAGGTCAGGTTTGTGAGAATGCATTTGTGCCACAAGTTGCCACATTCCACCACACTACAGAATCATCATGGGTACTGCATGGCGACCATCCACGCAGACAATGGATCCATCCCCACCTTTCGCAAGTAATCATCTATGTGCTGCAACTATGTGAAATGTGGGCATCCCCTTGGCCTTCAGTAACTGCTGGGGTCCTCAAGACTGAGGCACGTGTGTGCTGGATCATACACAGTGAATTGTGCGACATGGCGAAAATGGTCGAGCTGATATTCCTTCACAATGTAACTCCTCATTGGAGTTTCCTGAAGCAACTATTTGTTTGATACAAAGTCATATCAGTAGTAAAGGGTCATCCAAACGAACCTAGGAGCAAGATCATCCAGTAGATGGCTTAGGTCACTGGTTAGCATCCAAGTCTAACAACCATACAGGAAGATACAAAGCACTAACATCCTAACGACTTGGACCTCTGTTCTCCTGAAAATACAGTTGTGCTCAAAAGTTTACATACCCTGGCAGAATTTTTGCTTTTTTTGGCCATTTTTTAAGAGAATATGAATGACAACACAAAAACTTTTTTTTTTCACTCATGGTTAGTGGTTTGGTGAAGCCATTTATTGTTAAACAGCTGTTTCCTCTTTTGAAATCAAAATGACAAGAGAACTACCCAAATGAACCCGATGAAAAGTTTGCATACCCCTGTTCTTAATACTGTGTATTGCCCGCTTTAACATCAATGACAGCTTGGAGTCTTTTGTGGTAGTTGTGGACGAGGCATTTTGTATCACCAGTTATCCATCTTCATGATGAAGTGGTATAGAGGAGGATTTTCTTAAAAAGAAGACCTGAAAGTTTAGCTACAAATTGCCAGAAGGTACATCTGAGATGCAAGTCTGGATTTGATCTGTTTTGGTGAAAGAAAATCCTCTTCTGCTCTACTCCTCTATGAAGCTAAGAGTAGCGATGCAAAATGCAAATCTTGCACTGTGCACAATTTCTCCCATCACAGCCACATAAGCCCATAACTTCTCCTGGGTTGTCTTGGTGGCTTTCCTCACTCTTCTCCTTCTTGCACAGTCGCTCAGTTTTTGAGAACTGTCTACTCCATGCAGATGTGCCATCCTGTTTGTATTTCTTTGTAATTAATGTAAATAAAGTCCGAAACACATTCATTGGCAGCTTTACCATCAGAGAGCCTCATGCAAACCAACCACAAAAGACTCCAAGCTGTCATTGATGTTAAAGGGGCAATGCACAGCATTAAGAACAGGGGTATGTAAACTTTTGATCTGGTTCATTTGGGTACTTCTCTTGTCATTTTGATTTAAAAAGCAGAAACACGCTTGTTTGACAATAAATGGCTTCACCCAACCACTAACCATGAGTAAAAAAAAGTTTTTGTGTTGTCATTCATATTCTCTTAAAAATGGCCAAAAAAGCAAAAATTCTGCCAGGGTATGTAAACTTTTGAGCACAACTGTATATCACCAAACACCTCTGACCAGCGACTTCATAAACTCATTTCCATGTCTCTCAATCTCAAAGGCAAAAGAACCAGAGACATGAATGTCACTGCTAAGTTAGGAGATGCATTGTCAAGTTCAACACTTTTGCCGCATGTAGATACACTTCTGATGGCCAAGTCCACAAAGTCACTGAAAGCCTGTTGATTCAGGAAAAACACTCTAAGTGCTGTAATCAGGGTATCCATTGATTCCACAAAGATTACAGAGGTTTACTGACTGATATTTATTAGCTCATTTAGTAGCTCCTTCCCACCCATTAAGTACTGTTACAAGGTCAGTTCTCACATTAACTTCTGTCAGAACCAGATTTGGGTCTGTTTTAGATTCATAAAAATTATTTGTTCCATAGTACACAAATGTTTTCTCAATTCAAATCAACACAGAAACAGTTGCAAATGGTCAATAATAAAATTATTGTAAATAGCTCATTAAAAACAATTTTCTCATAATTTTAGGGTGGAGGCCACAATCATGGATTGACCAATTTCCTGTTTTTTTTTTTTTTTTTTTTTGTTTTTTTTTTTGTCCCACAGGATGGAACACCATCAAAAGCTATATACTGCGTGACAATTTTTTGTTGTTTTTTCAAACTCGGAACAAAAAAAATGCATTTTGCTGATTAAATTATTTGACTTCTATACATTTCATTAAAAAATTTATCCATAATTCAACAATTTTGCTTGTCTTAATATAATAACCAATGGCTATTTTTTTTAATTATAGTCCTGCTTTTCATTAAACTGTATGTTATTTTCACATGTTGTATTAACACAACCGTGCAGACTGACAAATTCAGATGGGTCAGGCAGAGTTGGGAGGTCAGCTGAGGACATATGTTGTAGTAGGAATAAACCCAGGTCTATGAGATACAAATATCATAGAAGTCAGATGGGACCTTCACGTGACCCCAACCTGCCATTAGGGACAACAGAGATAGATCTCCTTATCTTCCCCTGCAGCTCCCCCGCAGCTAAGTGACAGAACTGGGAACTGTCAATCACCAGCGAAGTGCGATGTCTTACTTAGCCAGGTGATGGGACAGCACCAAACGGATCACTTGTAAATGACAAATCATGGTGCAGCTTTGTCACGGTGTTGCCTTGGTGCTCTCATACGTCCATCAGTATCTGAGGATTCAAAAAGTTTAAAATGTGTATTTGGTTTGGAGTGATAGTTGTGTTAAAAAAATCTTCTTACAATAATCAATCAATCAATTTTTTTATATAGCGCCAAATCACAACAAACAGTTGCCCCAAGGCGCTTTATATTGTAAGGCAAGGCCATACAATAATTATGTAAAACCCCAACGGTCAAAAACGACCCCCTGTGAGCAAGCACTTGGCTACAGTGGGAAGGAAAAACTCCCTTTTAACAGGAAGAAACCTCCAGCAGAACCAGGCTCAGGGAGGGGCAGTCTTCTGCTGGGACTGGTTGGGGCTGTGGAGGGGAGCAGAGATCGATCACTAATGATTAAATGCAGAGTGGTGCATACAGAGCAAAAAGAGAAAGAAACAGTGCATCATGGGAACCCCCCAGCAGTCTACGTCTATAGCAGCATAACTAAGGGATGGTTCAGGGTCACCTGATCCAGCCCTAACTATAAGCTTTAGCAAAAAGGAAAGTTTTAAGCCTAATCTTAAAAGTAGAGAGGGTGTCTGTCTCCCTGATCTGAATTGGGAGCTGGTTCCACAGGAGAGGAGCCTGAAAGCTGAAGGCTCTGCCTCCCATTCTACTCTTACAAACCCTAGGAACTACAAGTAAGCCTGCAGTCTGAGAGCGAAGCGCTCTATTGGGGTGATATGGTACTACGAGGTCCCTAAGATAAGATGGGACCTGATTATTCAAAACCTTATAAGTAAGAAGAAGAATTTTAAATTCTATTCTAGAATTAACAGGAAGCCAATGAAGAGAGGCCAATATGGGTGAGATATGCTCTCTCCTTCTAGTCCCCGTCAGTACTCTAGCTGCAGCATTTTGAATTAACTGAAGGCTTTTTAGGGAACTTTTAGGACAACCTGATAATAATGAATTACAATAGTCCAGCCTAGAGGAAATAAATGCATGAATTAGTTTTTCAGCATCACTCTGAGACAAGACCTTTCTGATTTTAGAGATATTGCGTAAATGCAAAAAAGCAGTCCTACATATTTGTTTAATATGCGCTTTGAATGACATATCCTGATCAAAAATGACTCTAAGATTTCTCACAGTATTACTAGAGGTCAGGGTAATGCCATCCACAGTAAGGATCTGGTTAGACACCATGTTTCTAAGATTTGTGGGGCCAAGTACAATAACTTCAGTTTTATCTGAGTTTAAAAGCAGGAAATTAGAGGTCATCCATGTCTTTATGTCTGTAAGACAATCCTGCAGTTTAGCTAATTGGTGTGTGTCCTCTGGCTTCATGGATAGATAAAGCTGGGTATCATCTGCGTAACAATGAAAATTTAAGCAATACCGTCTAATAATACTGCCTAAGGGAAGCATGTATAAAGTGAATAAAATTGGTCCTAGCACAGAACCTTGTGGAACTCCATAATTAACTTTAGTCTGTGAAGAAGATTCCCCATTTACATGAACAAATTGTAATCTATTAGACAAATATGATTCAAACCACCGCAGCGCAGTGCCTTTAATACCTATGGCATGCTGTAATCTCTGTAATAAAATTTTATGGTCAACAGTATCAAAAGCAGCACTGAGGTCTAACAGAACAAGCACAGAGATGAGTCCACTGTCCAAGGCCATAAGAAGATCATTTGTAACCTTCACTAATGCTGTTTCTGTACTATGATGAATTCTAAAACCTGACTGAAACTCTTCAAATAGACCATTCCTCTGCAGATGATCAGTTAGCTGTTTTACAACTACCCTTTCAAGAATTTTTGAGAGAAAAGGAAGGTTGGAGATTGGCCTATAATTAGCTAAGATAGCTGGGTCAAGTGATGGCTTTTTAAGTAATGGTTTAATTACTGCCACCTTAGAAGCCTGTGGTACATAGCCAACTAACAAAGATAGATTGATCATATTTAAGATCGAAGCATTAAATAATGGTAGGGCTTCCTTGAGCAGCCTGGTAGGAATGGGGTCTAATAAACATGTTGATGGTTTGGATGAAGTAACTAATGAAAATAACTCAGAACAATCGGAGAGAAAGAGTCTAACCAAATACCGGCATCACTGAAAGCAGCCAAAGATAACGATACGTCTTTGGGATGGTTATGAGTAATTTTTTCTCTAATAGTTAAAATTTTGTTAGCAAAGAAAGTCATGAAGTCATTACTAGTTAAAGTTAATGGAATACTCAGCTCAATAGAGCTCTGACTCTTTGTCAGCCTGGCTACAGTGCTGAAAAGAAACCTGGGGTTGTTCTTATTTTCTTCAATTAGTGATGAGTAGAAAGATGTCCTAGCTTTACGGAGGGCTTTTTTTATAGAGCAACAGACTCTTTTTCCAGGCTAAGTGAAGATCTTCTAAGTTAGTGAGACGCCATTTCCTCTCCAACTTACGGGTTATCTGCTTTAAGCTACGAGTTTGTGAGTTATACCACGGAGTCAGGCACTTCTGATTTAAAGCTCTCTTTTTTAGAGGAGCTACAGCATCCAAAGTTGTCTTCAATGAGGATGTAAAACTATTGACGAGATACTCTATCTCACTTACAGAGTTTAGGTAGCTACTCTGCACTGTGTTGGTATATGGCATTAGAGAACATAAAGAAGGAATCATATCCTTAAACCTAGTTACAGCGCTTTCTGAAAGACTTCTAGTGTAATGAAACTTATTCCCCACTGCTGGGTAGTCCATCAGAGTAAATGTAAACGTTATTAAGAAATGATCGGACAGAAGGGAGTTTTCAGGGAATACTGTTAAGTCTTCTATTTCCATACCATAAGTCAGAACAAGATCTAAGATATGATTAAAGTGGTGGGTGGACTCATTTACTTTTTGAGCAAAGCCAATAGAGTCTAATAATAGATTAAATGCAGTGTTGAGGCTGTCATTCTCAGCATCTGTGTGGATGTTAAAATCGCCCACTATAATTATCTTATCTGAGCTAAGCACTAAGTCAGACAAAAGGTCTGAAAATTCACAGAGAAACTCACAGTAACGACCAGGTGGACGATAGATAATAACAAATAAAACTGGTTTTTGGGACTTCCAATTTGGATGGACAAGACTAAGAGTCAAGCTTTTAAATGAATTAAAGCTCTGTCTGGGTTTTTGATTAATTGATAAGCTGGAATGGAAGATTGCTGCTAATCCTCCGCCCCGGCCCGTGCTACGAGCATTCTGACAGTTAGTGTGACTCGGTGGTGTTGACTCATTTAAACTAACATATTCATCCTGCTGTAACCAGGTTTCTGTAAGGCAGAATAAATCAATATGTTGATCAATTATTATATCATTTACCAACAGGGACTTAGAAGAGAGAGACCTAATGTTTAATAGACCACATTTAACTGTTTTAGTCTGTGGTGCAGTTGAAGGTGCTATATTATTTTTTCTTTTTGAATTTTTATGCTTAGATTTTTGCTGGTTATTAGTGGTCTGGGAGCAGGCACCGTCTCTATGGGGATGGGGTAATGAGGGGATGGCAGGGGGAGAGAAGCTGCAGAGAGGTGTGTAAGACTACAACTCTGCTTCCTGGTCACAACCCTGGATAGTCTCGGTTTGGAGGATTTAAGAAAATTGGCCAGATTTCTAGAAATGAGAGCTGCTCCATCCAAAGTGGGATGGATGCCGTCTCTCCTAACAAGACCAGGTTTTCCCCAGAAGCTTTGCCAATTATCTATGAAGCCCACCTCATTTTTTGGACACCACTCAGACAGCCAGCAATTCAAGGAGAACATGCGGCTAAACATGTCACTCCCGGTCTGATTGGGGAGGGGCCCAGAGAAAACTACAGAGTCCGACATTGTTTTTGCAAAGTTACACACCGATTTAATGTTAATTTTAGTGACCTCCGATTGGCGTAACCGGGTGTCATTACTGCCGACGTGAATTACAATCTTACCAAATTTACGCTTAGCCTTAGCCAGCAGTTTCAAATTTCCTTCAATGTCGCCTGCTCTGGCCCCCGGAAGACAATTGACTATGGTTGCTGGTGTCGCTAACTTCACATTTCGCAAAACAGAGTCACCAATAACCAGAGTTTGATCCTCGGCGGGTGTGTCGTCGAGTGGGGAAAAACGGTTAGAGATGTGAACGGGTTGGCGGTGTACACAGGGCTTCTGTTTAGAACTACGCTTCCTCCTCACAGTCACCCAGTCGGCCTGCTTTCCCGGCTGCTCGGGATCTGCCAGGGGGTAACTAACGGCGGCTAAGCTACCTTGGTCCGCACCGACTACAGGGGCCTGGCTAGCTGTAGAATTTTCCACGGTGCGGAGCCGAGTCTCCAATTCGCCCAGCCTGGCCTCCAAAGCTACAAATAAGCTACACTTATTACAAGTACCGTTACTGCTAAAGGAGGCCAAGGAATAACTAAACATTTCACACCCAGAGCAGAAAAGTGCGGGAGAGACAGGAGAAGCCACCATGCTAAATCGGCTAAGAGCTAGTAGCTACGCTAAGCTAGCGGATTCCTAAAAACACACAAAGTGAATAATGTGTAAATAATTTAGAGGTGATTCAGCAGAAGGAGTGCTTTAGTTAAGGCACGTAAAGATTACACTGGGAAACAAATCGTAATCTAGATAACTAGATCAATCTAACTGCGCAGATTAAACAGCTAACAGATACAGCAAAACACCTCTGTGCTCCGGAACAGGAAGTGATACAATACCGCAGTGAGAGCCAACCACCAGTAGAGGCAAGCAAGTGATCAATCGATCATTTAAACCAGTGATGAGCTGGCTTAAATGAAATTACCAACTTTTAATTTTCCCTTTCTTCTGAAAGGGACAGTATTGGTGACCTCCTTTTTTTTTTTTTCCTCCATCATCTCAACTGCCTGTTTATATCTTGCGCTATAATGATACACATTGTAAAGTATGTGTAAGCGCTGCGTGAACACAGTAAAAGTGATCACCACAGTGGAATGGAGCTGTATTCCTCTAATGGAAAAAAATGTTATAGCTTTGTACTGCTTCAGTTTCCCATTGTCAGTTTACTTGAAGTGACAGAGGCATCTTCTAATTTTTATAAGGTAGGTAGGTAGATAGAAAGATAGATATATGATAATAATAATAATAATTCTTCGTTGTAGTCATAGTAGTATTAGGTCTTACCTCTAGGTTAAACCTTGGAGTCATACTTTGTGACTGTACATGAAAATTCAGTAAGGTATATCTTATATATTCCAATTCTAAGGTGGAACTATGCTAGTATATAAAGGTATATCTAAAAAAGGAAGAGTAAAATAGGAGAGCAGAAAAGAGCTTGATCTGCAGATATTCAAGTGAAGATGTTCAAATAAATGAACTTTTGTACATACACACACAATCCATCAAATATTGAATTAAATCATAGAGTAACTAGAACATGGTACTGAATGTGGTTCAACCAGCAACAAATTACATTATTTTCAACCACAACTAGTGTAATACAGTATATAGCATGAACTCTAAATGGTCACTATGGTAACCAGGCAAAACATGATTTAAAATAATCCCAGTATCAGAATTCACCATTTATCTCTATGTTTTATGAATATTATCTGAATGTGTGAGTTTTGGGCTTTGCTGCATTTGTTTCTGGTGGCACTGACATTAGTGCTGTTTTATCAGTTTCTGTGTGCATTTAATCCTGGTTTGGGTTCTCTTTCTATTATCCAGCCCAGCTCCTGAACTGTACATAAATAGTTTCAACTGCAAGCAACGTGTGTGCATACTTCATTGTGGTTATAATTCATGCTTAATCTGACAGCTGAGAAATATACTTTTATATGGTTGCCACAGTATTCAATGCAAACATTAGGAGAAATAGGCCTTTGGAATTAATATACACTCAACAAAAATATAAACGCAACACTTTTGGTTTTGCTCCCAGGATCTGTACACAATTCTTGGAAGCTGAAAATATCCCAGTTCTTGCATGGCAGGCATACTCACCAGACATGTCACCCATTGAGCATGTTTGGGATGCTCTGGACCGGCGTATACGACAGTGTGTACCAGTTCCTGCCAATATCCAGCAACTTCGCACAGCCATTGAAGAGGAGTGGACCAACATTCCACAGGCCACAATTGACAACCTGATCAACTCTATGTGAAGGAGATGTGTTGCACTGCATGAGGCAAATGGTGGTCACACCAGATACTGACTGGTATCTCCCCCCCCCCAATAAAACAAAACTGCACCTTTCAGAGTGGCCTTTTATTGTGGGCAGTCTAAGGCACACCTGTGCACTAATCATGGTGTCTAATCAGCATGTTGATATGGCGCACCTGTAAGGTGGGATGGATTATCTCAGCAAAGAAGTGCTCACTATCACAGATTTAGACTGGTTTGTGAACAATAGTTGAGGGAAATGGTGATATTGTGTATGTGGAAAAAGTTTTAGATCTTTGAGTTCATCTCATACAAAATGGGAGCAAAACCAAAAGTGTTGCGTTTATATTTTTGTTGAGTGTAGGTGCAGACCAAATATGAACTCAGTCAGATAAGATTTAGAGGTCCCCCAGAGTGACACATTTTACTCTCCCTCCACTGGCAAGGCAGCGTCACCCTAACGGGAGAAGACTCTGGTCCCATTATTTTTCTTTTACAGATACATGTGATGGCTTCTAATCGCAAAAAGTGGTGGTTGATTGGGATTGAGAGGAGAACATTACTGGATTACTACATTGCTTGTTTGGGGAAAATTGTTGCATCCTGGGGGATCCCTAAACAATGTCCAGTTACAATAAAATTTGGCACAGATCTTTTTTTATTTTATTAGTGGAACAAGAATGACATGTGGCCCAAAAGATTTTGTAACATTTGACATTTTGAACAGGTCTATTCTCCATGTATTGTGGAGTTGTGTCAGGAAGGGCATCTGGTGTAAAACTTGGTGCCAAATCAACACGCAGATCCACTTTAGATCTGCTGTGGCAACCTGGAGTGAAAAACAAGAGGGAAGCTGAAGGGACTTACTAGTCAGTAATAACATTGAATTTTTAAAGCTAAAGTCCATTTCTTTTGGCTTCTCTCATTTGTCCAGGGTCACCAAACATATTTGATATGGAGGAGCCACCTCCTGATTTGGCACAAGTATTATGCAGGATGCCTTTCCTGACACAACCCCAAACCTTCAAGCTGGGAGGCACGAGTACTAAGCACTGCAATGCTAATAGTACAGCAGATAACTGTAAGAATCGTTCAAATCCTGTTACAAGCACCAACGTTTGACTGTGTATACCTTTTGGTGCATATTGTAGAAAAATAACTTTAGCCATTTGAATTTTCAATAGGGGACCAAGGAGGGGTCAATTGAAGAATTGCACAGGGTCAAAATTAAAAAATGTTCCAATCATATTGAAAGTGATAACACAGTATGTATCTGATGATAATGATTCCAAAAAGGTATAGTTTGGACTATCTATAACTGAATGTTCTGGAGTTATAGGGTAAAAACAGCAAGAATGGTGACAAAGGTCAGTTTCAGTTTGTACAGGGGTCAAAAGTTAAAGTTGCTCCAGTTTTGGTAAAACGTGGTTCATGTTATTGGTTGAACTAATAGAATTAATGAATGGAATAGTTCTGACTGTGTTGAATGTTTGGTCTCCAAAGTAAAGGTCAAACAATGTCGACGTCCATTAGATTCTATGACATGTGACATATGTTACCCCGTAACATATGTCACATTTTATATGTAATATAAAATGTATAAGAACAAATTAATTCATATTATGAGATCTAGTAAGAAAGAATATTACGGTGAGTTACTTGTTAAAAGCAAGAATAATATAAAAAATACATGGAATATATTAAATGATATAATTAAAAAGAATAAAAAAGGTAGAGATTATCCTTCTTATTTTCTTTTTAATAATACTGTGATAGATGATAATGTGATGATTGCTGATCATTTTAATGAATATTTTGTTAATGTAGGTAGAAATCTTGATACTAAGATTGATCCAATGAGTGATAAATTCATTGCAAATAAGATAATATTTAATAAAAATGTGTCAATGTTTGTTGGTGCAACGAATGAAAAAGAAATTATTGATTTGGTGCAGAACTCAAAAAGTAAGAAATCTACGGATTTTAATAATTTGGATATGGCTCTTTTGAAAAAAATTGTTGATTGTATTGTAAAACCTTTTACTTACATTTGTAATAAATCCTTAAGTTTAGGTAAATTCCCTTCAGGAATGAAAATAGCCAAAGTAATTCCTTTATTTAAGTCTGGTGACAAACATTTTTTTTCTAATTATAGACCTATTTCACTTTTACCTCAATTTTCAAAAATATTGGAGAAAAGTTTTGTTAAAAGGTTAAATAATTATTTACTTAAGTATGAGATATTGTGTGAAGAGCAATATGGGTTTAGAAAATCTAGGACTACTTCACATGCACTGATGGATTTTGTGGAAAATATTGCGACTGCAGTTGATAATAAGCAATATACTGTAGGTGGTTTTTTTTTTTTTTTTTTTTGCAGAAAGCGTTTGATACTGTTAATTATGAAATTCTGAAAAATAAATTGGTGAAATATGGAATCAGAGGTTTAGCATATGATTGGATTGATAGTTATTTACATGGTCGGTATCAGTATGTTCAATATAATGGCATTGATTCTGAATTCAGGGAAATCACGTGTGGGGTGCCTCAAGGTTCGGTGTTAGGTCCTTTGTTATTTATTTTATATATAAATATTTGTTTGGTTTCACGGGTATTGAGGTGCATTCTTTTTGCTGATGATACGACTGTGTTTTGTAGCGGGGATAATCTTGAACAGCTTTTGGACATTATGGAAGATGAACTGGGGAAATTTATGGCTTGGTTTAATGCTAATAAATTGTCACTTCATCTTGGAAAAACTAAATGCATGATTTTTGGAAATAAATTTATGTCCAAATGTAAAAATGTTACTATCAATAATATCGAAATACAGACAGTATCTGAGTATAAATTCTTAGGTGTTATAATTGATAATAGAGTTTGTTGGAAACCCCATATAAATTATATAAAGTTAAAAATGTCCAAATCTATTGCTATTATGTATAGGGTTCGGGACATATTGTCCCAGGTTGGGTTACTTACATTATATCATGCTTTAATTGTACCATTATATGATATATTGTATTGAACTTTGGGGTAATACCTATAAATCTAACACTAATCCTGTATTTCTTCTACAAAAACGTGCCATCAGAATTATTGGTAATATACATCATTTTGAGTCAACACATTCCATGTTTAGGAATTTAAATTTATTGAAATTTAGGGATTTAGTGGATTATATTCTGATACAAACTTTGTACAAAGCTAATAACCAGGCTTTGCCCTTTTATGTCCAGAACTTGTTTAAGAGTAGGGAATTGGGATATAGATTACGTGGTTGTATGGTATTTAAGAAGCCTCCTGTACGTACTAATGTTAAGGGGTTTTGTGCTTCAGTTAGAGGGGTGAAGATTTGGAATGAATGTCCTGTGGAAATTAAATTATGTGGTTCATTGGCCTGTTTTAAGAAGTGTTATAAAAAATTAATAATTTCTGGTTATAATAATGGTGAATAATATATTTGTTTCTTTTTTGCCTTTGTATTTTGGTTTGTTAATAGTGCTACATTTGTATTGTGTGTGATTGTGTTTGCATTTAAATATTGTATGATGTACGGGGTGGGCGTTTATAAGCTTCTGCTTCTGCCCACACCCTTTCAGTTGCATTGTTGGGTTATTTGTTTATTTGTTTGAGTTTGTTTTATATGTTTAAATTTTTTGTGTTTTTTGATGTCTTATAAATTACAGACTCTGTTGCTGTTGTAGTTGCTGCAGTTGCTGCTGATGCTGCTGCTGCTATTTCTGTCGCTGAATAAATAAAATAAATTCAAATTCAATAAATTCACATGGTGCAAACTATTCCTTTTTAAAATCCTACTAACTCAACCAATAATTTGCTATACCATAATAATTTGTTTTACCATAATTGGAGCAACTTTAACTTTTGACCCCTGTACAAACTGAATGTGACCTTTGTCACCTTTCTTGCTGTTATCACCCCATAACTCCAGAACATTTAGTCACAGATACTCCAACCTGTACCTTTTTGGAATCTTTGTGATCAGACACATAATGTGGTGTAGCTTTCAATATGATTGGAACATTTTTTTCACCCGTATGCAGCTCTTCAACTGCCCCCTACTTGGCCCCCTATTGAAAATTCAAATGGCTAACCTTATTTTTCTAAAATATGTACCAAAAGGTATATACAGTCAAATTTTGATGCTTGTAATTGGATTTGAAAGATTCCTCTGCAAATATTCTGTTATGTGCTGCACTATAACCTGCCTTTCAGGAGTGTTTGATGCAGTAATGACAACAAGTTTAGGGGTAATTGAGAGCTGTTTATTCACTAATCTATTACAGTAGGCTCAATGGTAGGATGAGTCAACCAGTAAGCTTTTACTTTGTCTTTTACACTAACTTTTAAAAGTACACATTATAACAGCGTTTTACGTGTGACTGTGTCATATTCGGCAGCTTTCCCATCTCCAAAGCAGGTTTAGTTCTTGATAAAGCTATTATATTTCACTCCTGTGCTCATAAAGATCACATTGGAGGCAAAAAAAAACTCTGGAGCTGTTGGTATTAGGAGCAGGCCTGAGAAATTACCTCTTCTCTGTTCAGTAAGTGCTCGAGCTGCTAATCAGTCCAGGAATTAAAAGACGGACCACAAGAGAAGTAAAAGCCGCTGAAAGCCGACTTCTGTTTCTGAAAAAGAAAACAGGAATTTAAGAATATGGGCAAAGTGGAAAAAGGAAAGCTCCTCGCGATCAGCAAAGGTTCCCATGTATTTATATGAAAGATATTTATTCAATTTCTGAACTCAGGGGGATGGTGGATGATAATCTGTTAAATGTCTGCACACACTTTCCCTGCTACTGGTACCTTATTAAAATATGCAGATTAATTTGCGGCTAGGCCTGCATGTGATTTGGATTGTGTGCTCGATATTCAGCTCATATTTGTAATCTTCTAAATTTAACAGCGAGAGAGAGCTTGTCAATTAAACAGGGTGAAATGATGGGGAAGAGTAAGATTCATCTTCATCGTCTTGGTTTATGCCTGAGTGCCCACAGAGTTATCATATACAGCGCTTCAGATAATTGGCAGCAGTTTTGTGCGGTTGCTCTGATTCGGGATGAATTTGTAGTCTTCAAACAGACAGCAGCTCAATAGAAATGGGCCAAGTGCAGCCATGCTTTGTCAATTATCATGTATTACAAGGGGAAAAAGAAAATCACACCACTCCATGTGAAAGACAGTATGATATATGGCACAATAACTTATAGATTTTAAAGAGGACCCAGTGTACTATTTTTTGCTATATAGATTTTTTTAATTTAAAATAAGTTGAGGTTTTATGTTTTTCATCTCTAAAGTTATGTGATTCCATGGCTGTGCTGTGTATGAAGAAATGATCCATCTATAAGGGAAATTTGTCTGAAACAGCTTGTTTTGCACTTCTGCGACATACATTACATTCTTTCATGCGGTATCATAAGCAAGAATAAAGTCAAAAAGCTGAAAAAGTTTAATTTAAAATGTAATTATAAGTTGGGACTTTATCTGATATTTTTTAAAAATTGAATTATTGAGGTTTATTGTTATTTACTTGTAAATCTGATGTTTATTAGAGCAATATTGTGTTCTTACCACAGTAAGAATTGATTCCATGTAGTCATTCATTAAAATTCCTCACATGTACACTGATGATGCTTTGCTTTATTTTTCTGTTTTGCTCCCATTTAAGGAGCAAATATTTGATTAATATTTTGTGTAGGCTCTCTGCCAAGGTAGCCACAACAGACCAGTCATTAATATTAATTTAAGACCTTCTCTTGCCTCTACGTAGGCAGCTGGTCATTCTTTGTCAACCTTTGACTGAGTTGAATGGGTCGACAGAACAATGATCTGACAATGAGCTTCCCACACAAAAACCTCTTTGTCATCAAGCACAATAACATGGTTTAGGTTAATTAAATCTAAGCTAATAGGCAGTGATTGAGCCCAACATTTGACTTAAATCAAATTATCTGAGTCTTCCGACAATGCCACTGCTCCTGACTGTGGTACAAAGAGGTCACATAGGTCTCTGGAACAGGTTTGGATCGATCAGTCTAGAAAACAAAATCATCCCCTGCTCCAGCCACAATCAGTATCAGAAAAGTTAGATTACACCAGGAACCAACATGGCATCGTACCAATGCACTCCTCTTACATGTGGAGTTCGTAGTTCTGACTTATTCATATCTAACTTCATCCATGTTTCAACAAACTATGAAACTGAGTTTTACTGTGAAAAGTTTTGTGCTGGAGCTTGGTGCCGACCTGTTGTGCTCTGTGACAGATATAGCCATGGGGCTCTGCTTCTGTTTGACCAAACCTCAGTAGAGACCCCAGGGCTCAGGAAAGACATGCAGAGCTGTCTTGACAGTGTCTTGTTTCACCTCCCCTCAGCACTTTTCCATCCCTCAGGCACGATTTTGCAATTCCACTTTTCAGTCACTTTGACGGTCAAAAGTTTCAGCTCACAAGTAACTCTTCTGCTGCATCATTTTGTTGGTGTAATGTTTAAAAAAAAACCTCAGTTGAATAAGCAAGTATTCGAGAAGGTGGTCAGGGAAAGAATTGAAAGTTGAGAATGGGTTAGTTTGTTGAATGAGTTAGTTTTGACAGGTCAGTGTCATGGGTACAACCCGAATGCTACTGGCAGCATGAGAGGTTTGGAAGACATACTCAAGTGTCGCCATTCACTTAGAAAATAAAGTACACAACCAAATAAATATGATAGAAATGACAAAACACTGAATGAGTGCAGTACTAAAGAGAATACCAACTCTGGTAACAATCAACAACATACTACTCTCACTCACTCATCTTCAACCGCTTACTCCAATTAAGGGATGCAGAGCCTGGAGCCTATCCCAGCAATTATAGGGCGTGAGGCGGGGTACGCCCCAGACAGGACGCCAGTCTTTGCAGGGCCACATATACTGTAGACAGACATATTCACACCTGCATCCACACGGAAAATTTAAAGTTTCCAGTCCATCTAACCTGCATGTCTTTGGATGTGGGAGGAAGTCCAGGCACCCAGAGGGAACCCACACAAACACGGGGAGAACATGCAAACTCCACACAGAAAGGCCACAGGTGGGAATCGATCTCATGACCTTCTTGCTGTGAGGCGACAGTGCTAACCACTTAGCCACCATGCTGCCCATACTACTCCTATGAAGTATTTTAAAAATGCCAATGGCCATATATTTAGTTTATTTATGTTTTTCAGTATGCCTTTAATTTTTTAATCAGTTATTGCAGTGATAAAGGTTTTCCAGATTTCTGGAACAATTACATGTTCCCCTATGGATGCCAGACATTTTTACGCTGACATCAGCATCAGAATCGAAGTAAGTTCTCACATACAAGGAATTTGTTGTGATTTTTGTTGTGATAACTTTGTTGTGATTTGGTGCGATATAAAGGAAAATAAATTAAAATTGTAATTGTGCTTATATTTGTTAAAATAAATGTCACATTTGAGTTTCACAATGAAGATTCGAAATTGGCTTAATTCATTCAATGTCAAATTCAGTCACCCAACTAATCAACGACTAATGGTACCCAACTCATCGACTAATGATTTTCTTTAGTTGTCCCAATCCTACTATAAAGTGTTGTAATCACCCACAACTAGAAAACTGTTACTTTCCAGAATACTTTCATCACTGATATTGACAGACATAATCAAAAAAATCTCCAATCACTGCAAAGAAAGTGATATGGTTAATCTGCATATGGACCTGAATTGAAATATTTTCATGAGAAATAGTTTAAACAATTTAATTCAAATGTTTCAATTAAGAACTAGCTAATTCTAGTAACAAACAGGCAAGTAAACCTAGCCAAGCACCACCACCCCCGCTCCCCACCCCACGACCCCAAGTAGATTTTTGTAGAGGATTCCAGACCACGTCAGGCCAATTCATGAAAGCTGGCCAATTAGTTTTACATTAATTGTACCAAAAAAACAAAAATGGTTAAAAGCAGGAGGCTACAAATACACAGTCGATGGTTTGCGCATAGATTTGGCGAGGATAGCTGCGCCTGAATGCTTGTACAGTACGTGTGCCTCTGTGTGTCTCTCACAGTTGGGTGTACGAGGGCTTGAGGAGCGGCGAGGCCTCCGTGCTCCTTCAGTCAGTCACGTCCTTTTGCTTGACTGCTTTGCTCAGCCAAGCTGAAAGCTGCTTTGTTGTCAGCTTGGAGTGTGCTAATTAGGCTCCAGTTTAATTTTCCAGGATGCTCTACTGCCCTTTAAATGGCCATTTCAAATTCAAAGTGATAGTAATTGTACCGTGGCATGCTGATCTTGTAATCACCCTGGGATTTTTTTTTTTTTTTTTTTTGCTTCTTGATAAGTTTCCCCCTCTATTTTCTGTCTGATGTTCCCATTGTATTTCGGACCTTCTGTCCTTACAACACGAATTTCAAAATGGACATTTTCAGCACGTAAATATGGACCAGTAGGTGTCTTAAAAACAGATGTCAAAGTTTGAAGTCAAAAATTACCCATAGATGCTCAGGAGAAGCAGATTAAAAGGAACAAAAAACTGAGACATAGCTTGTTGTTGTGCCTCTTGCTTTAAAGTATTGAATTAATTTAAACCCAGAATAGTTAGTGAATCTCTTTGGCTGAGTTAAGGTGCCCTGACACTTGCACGACTTTGATCCACGCACTTGCACGCACGTCGTGACGATCTCACCTGCTATGTTCCCAGCTGGACACAGCGCTTTGTTCCACCGTCTGTCACGTGCTCTGCGCTGGACGCTGCATATACAAAATAATTATTTCGTAGCAGATTAATCATTTTCTCTGCAAGTTGGCTGCTGAAAACAGCTCTAATCGCTTCCTGAATCCCAGAGGACTGCTCCAGCCAGAGCTGTTTGTGCACACGCTGAACGAGCTGGAGAAAGCCTTTGGAGCCATCTATAAAGGCAATTGTCATGGCTTGGTAAAACAGTTGCATGTTCTTTCCTTCTTGTGTGCAGCTGTAAAAGTATGGTTATGATAGATTTAACATATCGCTATAATCGTTCAGACGAGGTGCACTCTGATGCAACCACTCACACTGTTCACTTCTTTACTCGACTTGACGAGCTGCACGTAGTGTTAGCGAGCAGATCGTGCCACGTTGCACGACATTTATGTATGAAAGATTTTTGAACATTTCAAAATTCTCTTTGTGCAGTTGCACACGCCGGCCCCCCTCTCACGTTCAGTCTACACCCATTAAAGATGAGTTTACTCTCCTGCACAACACAGTGGGTGCATCAAAGTCGTGCAAGTGTCAGGGCACTTTTATAAGCAAAGTAAACTCACCTACGATTGGGTTGCTGCCTTGCAAAGTCCACAAATCTGCTACAGAGGTGTTAATGACAAATCGTTAATTACATATTCAGCAGGGTGGGATTGTGTATTTGTGAGTGATGAGATTAACTAAGAGAAAAGGCAGAATATAAACAAATTAACACTAGTCAGAGAATGTATTCAGGGTGATTAACCTCATGCTACATTTTGCTCATTTGGCTTACATCCCAGTCCAAGTCAGCCTGATTAAACTGGTTAACGAGGAGAGCAGCTGGAGTTATGAGAACACTGAGGGGGGAAAAAAGAACCATTTTGATAGCCTCCTGCAAGAGTAACTGGGGTTAATGGGTGGTACTGCATTAGAAGAAGGCAAAAAAAATAAATAAAAAGAGAGCAAATCAAAGGAAAGGAAAGACACTGTACTCAAAAATGTTCTAAGTAGGGATGTCCCGGTTGACTAATTTAATACTGAGCATCTATATGTTTTTATCTATGCCATTCTGGCAGGTATCTGTAATGTAACTAGATTCAGCCACTTTGCAGCTATTTTGGAAAAAGACTTTTGAGTATCTGGCTAATAAACTACATTTAATTTGGAAAGGCTTTTGATAATTTTGTCTCATTTTTGCACATGACTTTTCAATACAAAATTTTATACCTGATCCTACTCTCTAGTTGATTGGATGCAAATAAGATGAATAGAAACTGCTCTAACAGTTCAGTGGTTGTGAATATTGATGCTGAACTCAAAATTTTGCTGTGGAGTCCAACAGGATACCATTATATGAATATGGGGTCCAAGTGGATCCCATAAAAAAACATTAAGGAGCCAACAGTATGGAATCAAACTGGATTTAAAAAAAAGGTGCAATTGAAGACAACTGTATAGCTGACAAAAACAAAACAAAAAAATAATAATCAGCAGAATAAGTATAACCGTTCAGAAAATACGTATATCAATAAATGTCGATATATATTTTTTTTAATATACTGTTATCAGTTCTCGCATTGCGGTAGTAAAACTACAGCAGAGAGTAATATTGATTTAACAACATGGATGAATGACTGGTGGCTGTGTTGTTGTGAAAAAGTATATTCATCATTTTATTATTATTATTATTATTATTAGGGGTTGAAGCCTCACTGGGGTTGGGAGCATCAGTTGCGCCACCCAGTCCCAGCAGGGCTGTGAACCCTATTGTCTTCATTCCATTTTTATTCATTTATTTATTTATTTACTTGTTGTTATTATTATTGTTATTATTATGTGCTATAATGGCATTAAAGTAGGTCTTTAAATGTGGACCGCCACTCTGTCTTCTGATCCATCACCCTTCTGGCTCTGGGCCTGTACAGTGCCTATTAGGAGGAGCAAAACACTGACAGGATGACAAGAAAAACTCATGCCTTCCTGTGGAAAGCAGTACCTGAGCAGCCAGTAAGAAGCCTGTTACATGCACCGTATCTATTCATGTTTGAAGTGAAGCAGAGCATTAATATGCTTTTAAAAAGTGTACCATGGCACTTTTGGTAAACTACCAGCAAGCGCTAATAGTTTAGTGGTGGCTGTTTGCTCTGCCTGTACTGCTCTGTGTGAGACTCATGTTTAATATCATACTGTAATACAATACAGATAAATCACAGCATGCCTTGATTGGACCCATAGCAAAAAGAGTTGTAAAATGCAACAGAACATTATTGTTTGTTTTTCACTGCTTTCATCTGTGTGACTGAAGCCAAACAGCATTCATTTCATTTTTATTGCCGAAATATTTTCATGCACAGTAAACTAAATGCCACTTATTAATCATTCCTTCAACAAAAGTCAAAATTTTTAGGAATGTGGCTAATTTCTTCTGCAGAATTTTAATTGATTCAAGCGAGTGCACTTCCTATTGTTACAAGTGGAAATACCCTTGTTGTTTGATGCTATTTACTCTTGTCCTGGGCTAGCTTTGCTTTGTCAGGTGAGGTTTTATTTCTTCTTGAAAGGGATTCCTTGAAGTGACTTGGGTGTCAGGTTTGTGACGCTTCCTCTTTTCAATTGTCTGAGCACTGCGAGGAGATGTGAGGACGGGCGGCTCCTCAGCCGTCACAATATTGATACTGCACGATGGCTGTCGAGGCACAAGCCACTACTTCTAATCTGCCCTGACAGATCACGCAGCACATGAATGATAGCAGGTGTGACATCACAAATAAGAAAGAAATCAAATAGCGTGAATAAAAACAGAACGGGATGAAACCAGCCAAAAGATTTTACAGAATTTTTTCTGGTTCATTTATGCTTTCACAGCAACGATGGGTAAAAAAGATCTGTTGTCAGACCTTTTACTTTTTCATTTAATTTCGATTTTCTGTAATCCAACATCCATTTTCCATGTCTCCTTCTGAGTTAGAAGGAAGGTTTGAAGGGACGGTGGCCTGGGCCATTCATTGCAGCAGCGTCAGCAGTGGATTTATTTTCTATTAGTTTGCACAGAGACACAGACCAGGATGCCTAGGAATACAGAACAAAAGCGTACAATAGACTTCTTCAAAGACACCTTGAACACACCAATTCATCAGTCAGACAAGGAGCCTGTGGCCACAATGGGTCACTCACAGATAGACACAAACGCAAAGGTGCAAGCACACACAAGGCACGCCACCTAAATCAACTCCTTCCTTTCATTGTGATGCTGGAAGATAGATGGGTGCTCGATGGCACCTTTGTCCTACAATGCAATAGGCTCAGCTGCACAAAGTTCTTTGTTGTGGGTTACATTGAAAACACTGATATCGTCAGTTTCTGGCGTTGGACACAACTGGTTTAATATAATGAACATCAATCACAAGTGCAGAATTCTGATTTTGTTGTTGGTTTGCTGTATTAATCATTTCTGAATAAGATAAGACTTTTGATCTCACAGTGGAGAAATTCACATGTTATGTCAGCTCTTAAAAAACACACAAGATGGGTGCGAGTAGAGGAAAATGTGCATCAAACAGCTTGTGCAAGGATAAGCAATAATAATACAATACAATAAAATAAGAAAATGAGGTAGAAATAGAGTATGTGTGTGTGTGTGTGTGTGTGTGTGTGTGTATATATATATATATATATATATATATATATATATATATATACTTACATAAGTACATATGCATATATAAACATGATTGGAATTGAAAAAATAAATAAATAATAAATACGCTGTGTCATTCTCCTAGACTGTATATATAATGGACAAACCATCAATGACATCAACAAAAGGTTTTCTTAAAAATGTGTGTTGGATGTTCAAAAGGGACGGTTCCAAATGTTGTCATTTTGGCCGTGTCTGTCTCTGTTTAACTCCAGGCAAACCCATATGAGACCTGGGTGGGACAAATGAGCTCCGAACATGCCCTCATCTGATAGTCACCAAAACTAACTTTTGCTTGGGTGTTTGATTAATGCATATTTTTGTGGATGATTTGGTCTGGGTTTGGATGTGGTTTTCTGCCCAGAAGACTTTAACTGACCTCTACTGTTCAATTCATCACAAACAAAACAATAAATCATAGGAATTCAGCTTGCGTAGAACTAAATTCAAGTAGTAAGCCCCTTTGGCCTCTTTGGCTTCTCCCTTTCTTCAATAGGGGTCACCACAGAAGATCCAAATTGGATCTGGCACAAGTTTTATGCTGGATGGCCTTCCTGACGTAACTCTAGATTACATGAAGAATGGGCAGAGCTTGAACGAGGAACATTCCGCTATGGAAACAGCTAACCGCTTGGCCACCGCTCGCACCAACAATAAATAAAATAAACTTAATCCGCTCTGCCAACCAGGATGTTGATGACTTAATAATGTAGCAACCAACTCTAACCCCTCCACATTTAAAGAAAACAGCCATGTGTCTGTTGCAGGATAATTACCGCATTTTTTTTTTCTTTTTTTTCAGGAGGATGAAAAAACGTGATTGTTGTGATTTTTATTTTGGTGTATTTGTTTGGGGGGTGGGGTGATCTATTCTTGAAACACTGCCTAATACCTCTACAAAAAAGCCAGCTTTGTTACCCACTAATCCACTAACTGAAAAGTTAGCGCTTACAAAGTTAACAGCAATGATGCTAAACTCATAAACTACGTAAGCATTTAACTGAAGTCACTGATAACCATGAACCTTTATTATATGAATTTATGTTTGGCTTGGTTTTTCTCTCTAAACCCTTGAAAAGCACCAAAAAAAGCTAAACAAAATAAAACACACACACACTTGATAGGCTGAAGTTTAAAGATGAAAGTTCCCAAAAGGTTTAGCATACGAACATCAGATAATGATTAATATGTCAATAAATAATTAAATGAGCAAATTAAATTTAATAGCAGTTTGCATTCAACATGCAGTTTAATACTTTCTATGCTGTGAATAAATGATTAGAAAATATTAAGAAATAAAGATACACATGGGAGATAAGTTTAATAGTTTAATTAATGCTATTACAGTGCATCCAGAAAGTATTCACAGTGCTGCACTTTTTCCAGCTTTTTTGTTACAGCCTTAGTCCAAAATGGATGAAATTCTTTTTTTTTTTTTTCTCAAAATCCCACACACAATACCCCATAATGACAATTTGAAAAAAATGTTTTTGTTGTTGTTTGTTTTTTGCAAGTTTATTAAAAATTTTAAAACGAAGAAATCACATGTACATAAGTATTCACAGCCTTTGCCATGAAGCTCAAAATTGAGCTCAGGTGCATCCCAATCATCCTTGAGGTGTTTCTACAGCTTAATTTGAGTCCACCTGTGGTAAATTCAGTTGCTTGGACATGAATTGGAAAGGTACATCACTGTCTACATATAAGGTCCCACAGTTGACAGTGCATGTCAGAGCACAAACAAAGCATGATGTCAAAGGAATTGGCTGTAGACCACAGACACAGGATTGTCTAGAGGCACAAATCTGGGGAAAGGTACAGAAACATTTCTGCTGCTTTGAAGGTCCCAATGAGCACAGTGGCCTCCATCATCCGTAAATGGAAGAAACTAGGATCCACCAGGACTATTCTTAGAGCTGGGGGCCTGTCTGAACTGAGCGCTCAGGGGAGAAGGGTCTTAGTCAGGGAAGTGGCCAATAACCTGATGGTCACGCTGTCAGAGCTCCAGCATTCTTCTCTGGAGAGAGGAGAGCCTTCCAGATGTTTTTCAGCAGCAGGAACTGGGAGACTAGTCAGTTATTGAGAAATGTACAGCAATGTACATAGACACCGTGGATGAAAACTTGCTCCAGAGCGCTCTTGACCTCAGAGTGGGGCAACAGTACATCTTTCAGGAGGACAATGACCCTAAGCACACAGCCAAGATATCAAAGGAGTGGCTTCATGACAACTTTGTGAATGTCCTTGAGTGGCCCAGCCAGAGCCCAGACCTGAACCCGATTGAACATTTCTGGAGAGATCTGAAAATGGCTCCGGGTCCACCGTACTCTGGCTTGACCTCCTGTTCCTCCATGTTCTCAACGTGATCCTTGTTGCCTTTGTGTAATGTGTCAGTTTTGCTTTTAGGGTTGGTGTGTAAATGCCAACAGGAACAAGGGTGTGATTCTAGGGTTTGCAAACATTTTTGAGAATTAACCTTTATTTTAAAAAAGTTATCTGAACTAAAGTTAGCGGACGTTAATTGTTCAGCCAATGGTTTTCAAAAGTTAGCTGAAAAACTAATTCATCAATGAAAAAATTTGCCTCTCGAATTAGCGGTTAACTGATTAGCTGAACTTTGGCCCCTACTGATAACTTTGCAGAATCCTCCTCTGGTGCACCAACACAATGGAATTCAAATGAAACAATCAAGATGTGCTTGTAATATAGACTCTTGGCTTTAATTCAAGAGGTTTACCAAAAATATCACACTAACCAGTTATGAATTACAGCCATTTTTATACACTTCCTCCATTTTCTGAGGCCATAAATGGATAAACTAAATTTAAAGCTGTACGGCCTTTCAAGTTTCACAAAAATGACAAAATTTAGTTTATACTGAAGTCCAAGAACACTCTCTTTATTTTTGAAACGTGTTGCAAAATTGCAGCTCATTTTAATAAAGAGAACATATTTACCTGGGGGGAATTCCATAATAATATTTTATTTTCATTTTTTGCACCATCTACAGTGTGCACATGCATCAGGTTTTGAAAATACCAGATGTCACCTTTGGCCTTGCATGATGCATGTACACAGGGTGTGCACGCTAACATCTGTAACATGTCTTCTAAATCACTTCAGAGTGTGTTAATCTGGTTTCAAAAACAGCATTTTTAGATGTAGAAGTGTTTATTTCTCAATTTTTACTAAATATATGAGAAACATATCAGTTTTATACAGAAATACAGCTGTTTCGGTGTGATTTGTGCCATCTTGGTTTATTTTGTTCAAGAGAGCAGACAGCTGACATCACAGTGCCTCTCTACTCTGATTAATTGTCACCATGTGCTTCCCAGCGTCCCTTGCACAAGTCAGGGAAAGTCTCCACATGATCTGGGTCGCTACCAAACACAGTTCAAGGCGGTCTGTTCTTTTGAATTTTTTGCTTCAGGGGAACTATTTATTAATTGTTCTCCTTACAATATCAATTTTTTTATCATATTAACAATATCATATTATGAATCCCCTATTTAAAGGTTAATAAATACAATTATAGTGGTGCCAGATAATTTTTTTATGACTTAAAGCTTAAAAAACCCAAAGACCCCACACCTTTTAAATATCAAGTAGTTTCCTTCAGACAAGGATAGATAGATACATGAACATTTCCAAATAACTCTGTTTCTTGAACTTCATTTATATCATTTGTACCCTGACAACTCAAGGAGTTATAGGCTTCTCTGGCTTGGATTGATGAAATTGTGCACAGTGCAATTCGGAGTGGAACCAGGGGGATTTTTTTAAGAAAACATATCTAGGCTTGAATCTACTTTCTGGCAAACTGAGGTTGAAAAATCACTTCTTCTTTTAAGAAAATTATACTTGCACATACATCATATGTGACAGTTTGCATTCCAAACCAAATTTAGTTTTTGTGACATATCCTGTTTATAATTCTACCAAAAAAAAAAGGATGCAGGACAAACCAAACCTTATGTCACAAGTAACTATTATTTTTTATTCATCCATCCATTTTGTCTCCCTGCTTATCCCAATTAAGGGTCACGGGGGGCTGGAGCCTATCCAAGCAGTCATAGGGCATGAGGCAGGGTACACCCTGGACAGAACGCCAGTCTGTCACAGGGCCACATATAGACAAGCAAACACATTCACACCCACACACACACCTACGGACAATTTAAAGTTTTCAATTCACCTAACCTGCATGTCTTTGATTGTAGGAGGAAGCCAGAGCACCCAAGGGAACCCACGCAAACATGGGGAGAACATGCAAACTCCACACAGAAAGACCCCAGGTGGGAAGCGATCCCACTACCTTCTTACTATGAGGTAACAGTGCTAACCACTAAGCCAAAGTGCTGCCCTATTATTTTATATTATATTATATTTTAGACATTACTATATATATGACCATTTTTTGAAGGCTGGCTCAGTCATCTATGGTTATGGAAATAATTTTTTTTTTAATCATTAACATAGACAGTAAATTGCACATTTGTCTCTGGTGATATTTTCATTGTTTGACTAAAAGTGTGTTTGAATGTTGGAGCAGGTGGGCAAATACAGAGCAGCTTGGAATGCTAGTGCCGTCGGAGTTTGATACGACAATAACTGGTTTGCTCGGCTGTATTATGTGTGTCCAAGGCTATTGTCGGTCGATGTGGATCTGGGAATGAGTGACAAGGTGAAAATGAGGAGGAAATCGGACACCATTTCCATTTCAGTTCACTAAAAACAGGATCTTAGCTGTATTTTCAACAGATTTTGAACTGGTCAGCTGCGAATCGCGTGCATTTTGGAGGAATTTTGAGTGTTAGTGTTGGAGTTACATATATATTAAGCCTGCAAATGAAATAAGCCACATCGTAACCTAACCTTGTCCTGAGAAAATTATGTTTTGCTCATACGTTCTTTGTCTCTTTGCCAATTGAAGCCTTATTTTTCCCCCCTGGTGTTCCACAGGAAAGACTCTTGAAATTGTTCATTTACCAAGAGGAAGAAGTTGAAGGCCGGGACATTCTTTTTTTCTTCTTTTTTTTCTGTCAGATTTGTAAAGATTATTCCCATCATGATCCTATTAGCCACAAGGAGAATGTGACTACTTAAGATGGATTTATGGAAAAATACTTATTCCCCCCACCCAGAAAAAATTGCTGGTGGTGGAAGACACCACCCCCAACCCCCCACACTGGACTCATTCCCTCTGTAAGTTCATTTCAAGAGACGGCGTTTGTGTTCTCAAGGCCAACAAGTCTGAAAGTCATAATCCCAAACCACAAGTACCACTTCACATTCCCAGCAGGCTCCTTTCCAGGAACTTTGAGATTGCTGAGGCGGAGCTGATTTGGCAAAGAATTAATCTGCCGGAGCACCTGCAGTCTCATTGCCTGGTCCGGAGAGACCCCACTGCAGCGGGTTACAAAGAGCCAAAGAGCTCCAACTGTTGAAATGTAGTAAAATATCAATTTAGTCCTTTCGTCATTTTTTTTTTTTTTTTTTTTTTTGCATTTACATTTTCAGGATTTATGGAAAATTGAAGAATTGTTTTGTCAAAGCAAAACCAGATATTCATCTCTGTGTACACCTGAACCCATCAGATCTCAGAAGTAAAGCAGAGAAGGTCTTGATTAGGCCCCATAAGGGCTGTGTGTATTTCTCCATGGAGAACTGGAATCGTGTAAATCTTGAGCCAAATCCCGTTGTGGATCCATAGGTCTGCTGTGGCGAACCTCAACAAACAGACGCAGCCGAAAGGCAAACATTAGTCAAAACCAACCTTTTGTGGTGTATTCCAGACTCTGAACTGATTTTCATTCTTGCACTTGTCCTCCTGAGTGAGGCTTACCTTCCATAACCCTTCCACCGTTTATTTTCCTCGGGTCTAAACCCCGACTCAAGGCCCCCATGCCTGGTGCCATATGTGAGTGACGCAGCGGGCGGTGTAGTAGAAGCCTGCTGGTCATTCCACTGGGCTCAGGTAGGTTTTCTGAACCGGATCCCCCCTACCCGGGCACCCAGGGGAGAGGAGGTGTTAAAACTTGAAGGGCTTTTGCCTGGATCCCCCTGAGCATGCAACCATCTGCTCTCCGCCCCCGCCCAGCTGGCCACCTTTGATCCCACCAAATTTGAGCTAAAATGAGAATGATGACTGAGGTCTTCCAGTTTGCTCTGCAGAAGCGGAGGAGGCGGAGAGAAGAGAGGAAGAGCAAAGGTTCACAGACTCACTCGTGGTTAATCAGAGTATGGAGAGAAAGTTGGTGATGACGGAGGAATGCATTCTCTTTCATATTTTAACTCATGCATACTGTTGTGAATAATCCAAATGTGTGTGCATTTCCTGTGCTTGTGCCTGTGTTCTTAATGATCTGAGGTGCACGGCCTAATGTGTACAGTGCAAGTGCATGTGAGGCAGGTCCAGTTCCACATAACTATTTACCCAGCCCATAATCTGAGGACAAACTAGGGTGCAGGGGAAATTAGGGTTGCATTTAAAAACTTAATTTGTCACAGGTGTGTTTTGGAGATAATATAAAATAAGCCAGTCAAAGTGTCATTCCCTTTAACATCCAGTTAAGCCAGCAACTGGTGCATTTGTGTTGACATGGAGAAATTAGAAGTGAGAGATTTTCTGGTGACAAAAGCATCAAAGCGCAAGAGCAGAAGTTACCCACCAGAGCTCCCTGAGGTGAAGCATTTGAGCACTTCCTGCAACACCTTCTTATCCTCCTCCATCTCTTTTCACCTGATATTTTCCTACCCACTCACATGAGGTGCACACACCCCTCTGCTGCTCCATCTTGGAGTTGCTCCCTGCCTGCAAACCAAGAGAGGAACAAAAATAGCTTAAAATATGGTCCAAACTAATTATTCATCTTTTGTATTTTTCATTGTTTAGTTTTTAATTTCAGTTCAGTTGTATTTGTTGTTTGATGCATGAACCTTCCTATGCAGATCATGAACCTTCCTATGCAAGGCATGTCTGTGTATTGCGATGTAATGTGTGTATATATAGCAGAACTCTGCACTTCTGTGTGGACCAAGAAAAAAGATGATGGAGGAAAAAAATCCCCACACAGGCCTTCTGGCCACACGTGCAGAACTTCAGGATACCGGACCATGCTTACCTTACATGAACTCACACTCACATGATGACTGGAGGGTGCCAATGGTGGAGTTGCTTTCTGCTGCCTTGTGACAGCAATGCTCCAGTACAGCAGTTGACAACTGATGGAGTTAACCTTTGTCTCCTCGAGTGCCCAGTTTCTATAAATACTAAGTGTACTTGTGCCATGGGTGTGTTGGTGTTAAATTGAGGTGTGGTCATGTACAGTGTTGGAGAATTTCTTTGGAGAGAAAGCAAAACTTCAACACTGTATCTGACTACACCTCATTTTATGACCAGCATGCCTTTGGGTGCACAGATCAGTTCAACCCTATGTATAGGGCACCGCAGGCTCATTTAAACCCTGCGTGATATCACTGTCAGGGATTGAGTTTTGTTAGTTTTGTATTATCGGGGTTTTGGTTTGTTTATTCTCTTGTTGGGATTTTTCTGCTTGGGTGTGTCTGTCTCTGTTTCTCTTGTCTCTCTCTCTTGGTCCTTGGGGATGTGTGTTTCTCTCTGGCCACGCCCTGCTTCTGGTGCTTTCCATGCGCACCTGTTCCTGATTTACTGATTTTCACTTGGGGTTATATAAACTCACTGGGTGGTTTTGTCCCTTGCCAGTTTGTCATGCCTTTTGCCTTCATTCCAGCTCTGCACCTGCGTCATGTTCCTGCCTGCCTCATAGTGTGTACCTGACCTCCTGCCTGTTGCCTTCACCAAGCCATATTGCCTGATGATTTTTGTACTGCTGTTTTTGTTGGACTGCCTACTCGTGTACCGACTACTGCTGTCCACTTCAGTAAAGCCTTCTAAAAATCAGAGCTGTTTGTTTGAACTGTGCATTTGTGTTCTACCGTTCCTGACCATCCTGCCTGATAATCACGGGATTTGACCACTTAGGATGACCTCTGCTCTGTTGCGCACTATATAATGACACACGTATAAATGGTGTAGTGTTTTGTTTTCCGCTGCAATCACTAAAGCAGTCGCAAAAAGTTTTTTTTTTTTTTTTTTCCAGTTCCCAGTGGAGAACAAAAGCTGAAGCAGATGGGAGACATCGTGTTGGTAAGTGTTAGTCTACACAGCTAACCAGACTACCTCCATTCTCTCGCTTGCCAAACCACCTCGACATGTTTGTGCTCCAGGTCATAAACAAACCGCAACACATGTCCACTTTCACACCGCATTGTCATTTTTTCTTTGCATTTTCACTTTGTTTGACTGTAATTTGCCCAAAAACCCATTGAAAATGCCGTGGTTGGTCCCCCGGAAGTAGAGAAATTACATCATGTGTGTCATATTTTACCCCTTTAGCTAGGGTGTCCAATTCTCACAAAGTGATTCATATCACGTTAAGAAACGTTATGCACAATATTTCGCGCATTCTACAAACATCTGTGAGCATGCATAAAGTGTTTTTCTCAATAATCATTCAGAACCTACTGTTAGGGTTAAGGTGAAGTTTAGGGTTATAATCACCGCTAATGGCCGCTAAGAATGAAAATGAAAATGGCGCCAGTTGGCAAACTACTTTACACTTGGTATAAGATGTGACCCATAATGTCTGAGAGAAACAGACTGTCACCGACATGACATTGTATACTCTTCAGTGAGAAAATTACAGGTAGATTGTCCATTAATATATGAAACATATGAAATCCTACCATTTATCACCCTTAATGGCTGGGAACACATTGCAACCATGGCAGTGTAATTGCAACATCTCATATCTGCAATTAAAACATGTCTCTCAAACAGATGTAAAATCTGACCCCAGGTCAATTAAAATTGATATCAGAATGATCAGAATTACTCTCTCACACAGAACTGTATGGATCTGAGCCAAATGGTTTTTATTCTCTGTGATTAAAAGAGGATTTTGAACTGAATGACCAACTCAGTGATGAATCAGTGAGGAAGCACACAATCAGCATTTTGCTCCCGTGACCCTCGGCTAAATTGATTCCACAGAAAATATCATGTGAATAATTAAACGCTTTGATTAAACAGTGAGATAATATTTAATTAAGGTGGCTCATTAGAATTCCTTGTGCACCACCATTAATGGGTCATTAGCACAATTAATTAATTAAGCACCCTCTAACTACCAGAAAGGAATTCAATCTATAATGAGTACATGTTTTTGAAGAAGTTAATTAGGTAATCCTCAACTCCACAAGGAATCTAATGTGAACTACAATTACTGCTAAAACTTATTGAAGTTTTGCTTTAGTATGTAGACTTAAAAAAATGTATTAATGTGGGGAAAGAAGTGCATGTGCCATACAAATATACTTGAAGCATATGCACAAGGAGCACAAGTATGTTTTAAAAAAGCTCCTGGTGCTGAAGCTTTAGTTATACCTTCAACCAAACAACCTGCCTACTGACCAGTGTATTTACAACTTGACAAACTGAATTCAATGGGCAAATGGAAAAACATTAAACATCCGTGTGTGTTTCAGTGGAAGTAATACCACATGGTGTCAACTTATTGCAAGATACACGTTCTAAAGAAGTCTATAGGTTCTAAAGGATCAGTTGTCAGAAATCAAGGCATTATTATGGGAATAGCCAAAAATGATAAAGTTCACCGACAACTCATATTACAGGAACTCGAACTAGTAGGATTGCAGCAGATCACAAAAGTCATAGTCATAGTCAGATCACAGGTTTTTGTCATGGATTGAATCATTTTTTTGGATCAGCAAATGAAGCAATGAAATCAAGGAACATTTGCTCATGTATTGAATGAAAACAAGGTGTCCAAATTTTAGATAAAATATTTAAATATAACGCAATGCTAAAATAACCTCGGCTGTATAAGCAATGTGTTCTGTATAATTTGCAGTTGTTTAATTAATTATTAAGATCCTATTGCCTTACATACAATTTGTACATGTTTAGTAAAGTCCCTATATCAATCAATCAATCAGTCAAAAACAATATTTATGTTTTAACGGCATTTGGAGGACACCTTGCGCATGTCTGTGTACATGAGCTTTTGACAAGATCGGAAGTTGTGCACATCAAGGAATATTTGTAGATCACCCTCTGTGCATTTGCAGGTATTAAAGAAACACATTTAATTCCATAGGAAGCTAGCTTTGAGTTAGCGGAAGTTAGCGTGCAAGCTAACATCCACAAGATGTTTTGGAAATAACTCCAGAGGTGTTATCAAGTTACAAAAAACAGCATTTTCAGTTTTAGAAGTGTTTATTTCTTGCTAGCTTTTACATAATATATGGGAAACGTATATAAACACACAAAACAAAGTGGTTTTGAGGAGGCCAGCCACTGATGTCACAGTGCAGCTCTACTCTGAGTGGCTGTCACCCCATCACTCAAAAACAAACCAAACAGATTGAAACAGAATGTGACATTTTGACCTCTTAAAATACCTCTTAACATGGGTCAAGGTTAGCCATATTTGAACTTGTCCAAGGTCTGTGTCCCAAGAATGTTCCCTGTGAATTTTAAAACTCTGGTAGTAATAGGACTGGAGTTATGCTGAGCACAGACAGACGGACAGATGGATGCAAAGTCTTCACAATACCCGATAGCCATATTTGTTGGCTTTGTGTAAAAATAAAGTAGAACACCTTCTTGCTCTGTACTGGAGTGCCAGGCACAAATCACCAGACTTTATCTGATTGCTACAGCCTGGTCAGGGTCAGTCTTCCGGAGCAGGTGTACCACTCAGCAAGAGTCAGAAAAGGTTTTGGGGGTTTTTTCAGCTCCACCCATACTCGGCACAAGAAAGCAAAGGGAATGCGCAGCACACATTCTCACCACTGCTCCTGATATTTCGGGGTGATTCTTCCTGTGTTTGGAGTCCGACGTGCTTCAAGCCTGCACTGGGGGGCCTCAAGTGGGGTGCAAGGTGGCACAGGCTGTCTGGTGTTAACGTGCTCCATTCACATGAATTCAGTGCAACTTTGCATTGAGATCTATGCATTTATTATTTATAAACAAGTCACCATGACAAAAAAATCTGCATTTCACAATTCAACTTTGCAAAAATTCACAATTCATATGTGTGCTGACCCTTGGGTGTGTGTGTGTATGTGTGAGACCCCTGGGTGCTATTGCAGAAACCTAAAATGTTTTAGCTGTAAATACCTCACAGATACTGGGGTGATGCATTAGACAAAATAAATATATAAAAATTGTGCATTTGAGAAACAGTCTGTTTGTGAGGCTATTGCTTTAATTGGAAAGGAGGTGCATCCTGTCTCACTATGGAGGCTGCCATTGCATTGCTCAGTCTCTCTCCCACAGGCACACACATTTTAAAAACACGCCTGCAGCACTATTTGTCGATCTTTCTGGAAAAAGTTATGGAATTCTTCCTGTGCCGCTCATTCCAGAGAGAACTGAAGGCAGCGTGGCAAAGTGACTGCAAAAGCAGGCCCTCGTGTAATCAGGGTGAGGTCCCCTGGTGTGATCCCTCACCCCCGTAGGGTGAAAAATCCTCAGATGTGATCTGCCAGGCTGACCAGTTTGCATAAATAAAATCCGTTATCTCCCTAGCTCTTAGCCTCACTGTCCACAGCAGCGCTGTATTTAATCATGCAGGTGGCGTTTCTCCTGGAATAATCAGAGTGACTCCATGTGTCCTGGTCATACGTATTAATCCTGCCTTCCTATGGCTGGCCTTATCAGCTCCCAAAGCCCACCTCTCGTGGGATCACGGCTGCTGTCGCAGCTCCCTCTAATCTGCCCTGAGAAATTGTTAACAGGATGTAAATGCACCCAGGGATGATCTATGGTTTCTTGTACAACATACATGTTATTGTAAAGCATTTTGCATGCGGGATCTGAGATTATGCACACACAGAACTGGAAAGATGGTATTGATTGATGGAATAACAAACGTCGAATATCGTTTTAGATGCAAATGATCACACAGGGTTATAGTGCAATTTTTTCCCTTCTGTTTATGGATATGGACAAGGATGAAATAGTGAGAGGATTGGCGGACTTATCTCAGGCGGCTTCTTTAGTTTATTGGAATGTGCAGGAGAAAGCTTAGGGAAGATTTACAAATACTTTTTTTCATACTTCATTATGAGCTGATAAAAAAACATGGATTTCTTTGACCTGACCAATTTTAATGTGATGTAGGTTAATTTTTTTTTTTTTACTTGTGGTGTTATTCATAATTAATGTCTGAAGGAGCACTTGGCATTAAAAATCCTAATATGACTGTTTAAGCATTATTATTAATAATCCAATTCTGTCAATATCAGTCAGAACCAGGTTGGAGTCAAAGTCAGCTTGAATGCACATTAAGGAGATGCAGTTCTGTTTTGATGTACACCGTGTTTCATCTTTGTGCTGTCAAAATATGCATCGTTGATATGCATTGGAAGCAAACCTGTCAAGAATTCCATTTTTTAAAACATCAGTAAAATATTCTGTAGATGTTGTCAACTGGAAGCATTGTATCTTATCAGCAAACGCAGTTAACTAGCTCTCCAAAGATAAAACTCAACTGCCTCAGCTCCGAAAGGGGGGTTCATTAATCAAAATCCCAGAATTGTGAAAGTCTTCAGTTTGTTGTCTTTTAGTTTTCTTTGTTTTCTGATGTTCGCACGGCTTTAGAACAGACAGGCTTTGTTGTCACTTCCTGTCAAGTTTGGTTAGGACTCGGCATCGTTTCCGATGAACAGGAAGCTGTGTGATTTTTTTTTTTTTTTTTTTTTTTTTTTTTTTTTGTAGTACATTAATTAGACCCCCACCTCCCCCTTTTCCCTTGCAAATATGGTGCAAAGCATCTCATCGTACTGTCTCCCATGATTAAAGACAGCTCATTATCTGTGGCTAGTCTCCGTCTGATTCGAGCCCCCACGGAGGAACGGTGCAACCCAATGCAATGAATGAAAATGAATTTTCCATTTCATATTTCTCATCCAAAGTACTCCAGAACAGGATGCTGCATGTATTTGTTCATTGTTAGCTAAAATATCAGCCCTTGATGAACATATGACCCATAAAATTCTTGTATGATTATTTTGGGCGATCCTGTGTTGTATCTCAGGCTCCCACCTCTCTAAGAGTTGGCTTCATGTGATTGCCTCGGGTTTTTTGGCCTGTTGTCCGGATGATTGAAAAACAATGGATAGATTCCAGTGCAAGTTTTAGGGGTAGACTTTGTGGCGCAAAAAGTAATTAGACTTTGTAGATAAAAGCTTTTAAACTTTCAACGACTATCACCCATTAGGAAATGATGCCATGACTTGAATGTTAAAAATAGTTATGTCACCATGTAACACTGCAGCACAGGTAATGCCACAATGAGAGAGTAATGGCAGAAGGAAGCGTTTTCTCATATTGACACTATGGAGACAGATTGGAAAAGTTCTGTATATATACTTCTTTCAGTTGCACTCAGGAATGGAAATCCTGTCCTCCCAGAAAGTCTGACATTACACAAGGATACATGTGAACAGTTTTGACAGTTTTCTCATATTTGTGATGTATTTTGCATTTTTATTATTTCATGTGCCTCTGTGCATCACAGGTCTTAACAACAACAAAAAAGTACACAGCCTATCTACTCTAACCTTTTTCCCAGTGAATTATAGCATTCATCAGGGATGTGTTCTGTCTCCTGTTTTGTTTAAAACTTACATGGACTGGGTGCTGGGTGAGGTTATGGAGAACAGCAGCTTTGGTTTGTTTATTGGTGAGGAAAGTTTTACTAACCTTAACTTCAAAGATGACTGTGATCTTTGATGGATTCCTTGGTTGCACCACCTTGGTTCCTTGGTTGGTTGGAGAGTCTGGATTTGTGGTTGCCCTAAGATCCAGGCTTTCATTGACTCTCTGGGCTTGAAGATCCGAAATGTATCCGTGTGCAAGAAAAATGTTTGTTTTTGGGGTTTGCTGAGACATTCACGTATCTCGGCAATGATATTCCTGTCTCTGAGTGCTTGATCTTTGAGAGCAAGAGAAAACTAGAAAGACGTTATGGAGTTGTGAGGTCACTGAACAAATGAAGAGTTCAGATGCAAAACCCAGTATCTCCAAAACCATAAATTTTTAGTTGACGCCAACATGTACTTGGCTGTCAAGGGGACCATCAATGTGCAAAATATGAAATGTTATTGATGAAAGTCTGTGCATTTCCACATAGGGTTTCCTTTAAATCTCCATTTTCAGCTGCATTTTTCTCCATTTGGAAAAAAAAAAAGGACTTACTGGGTTTTGCATCTGAACTCTTCAAATGTGTTTGACAATGCCGATACCTTTGAAGGAGAATGAAAGTCCAACTCTTTTGGGTCCTGGAACTTTTGGTCCTGTGATATTGTATGATTGTGAGCCCTCAGTGTTAACCATATACCTAAGGTGACAACTGGATTCCTTTGGTAAAAACTCTCCTGGAAGAATCTTTTGGTGCTGCTGGAATGACTTTGTGTCAAATGGATAGTTACTTAGAGAGACTCATATGAGGATTATCACTTTCATAGTGAGTGAACATCACCTATGACATTTTGACCATATGACACATTTCTCTGGGTGTGATCCAACACACAGGTACCTCAGTGTTGAAGACCCCAGCCGCTGCAAAGAGGCCAAGGTGCTAACTGTGTTTTACCTGTCTGTGACAGATAGATGATTACTTTTAAGAGGTTAGGATGTACCAGCTGACTGCCTGGGTGGTTTCCACTGAGCACCTAAGATGGTTCCAGGATGGGGTGGATGCGATGCAAAGATCAGGCTGCTGCACAGCCATCACAGAATGCCATGGCTGTCAAAGTGTTGGAGTCAAAACTGACATGAACCACTGACCCTGTAGAGCAGCTAGCTGAGGGCATAAGGAGCTAGCCTGCCAATATACAGTATAGACCTCGGTTTGAATCACGCTCACACTACCTGTCTGTGTCCTTAACAAGACACTTAATCTACATTGTCTCAGTCCACCCAGCTGCACATGGGGGCTGGCTTCGGCTAGGGAAGTAACCTGCATTGGACTGGAGTCCCATCCAGGGGAGTCGTAGACTCTCAACCACCAGATGCTATGGAATCCGGAGATAAGCATCGGCTCCAAGTGGCATCACAGCCTATATAGGACTTAGTGATCATGTGACAGTTAAACCAGTCATTCTGCAAGTGGTTGTGTACATATGGAGTTGAGATTGGAGCGAAAGTGTTGCAGAGGTTATGGCGCTGTTGCCTTAAAACAAGAAAGTCCATCCATTGAACCTCACAAACTGGGACTGACAGGACAAAGGTCTGCAACTTCTGAATGACTGCGCATATCATTTATTTACTGAAGTCTTTACAACATCAAATCTAACATAATGCCAAAAACACCTCAAAATATATATTGAAGTGCTCTTTTTGTTTTACTTCGGCAACAAACTTGAGTGGCAGGTATTTTACCCAAGTGAACAAACAGGAAAGAGGTCTCAAAGATTTGATCTCATCTGATCAGTCTCCACAGACAGAAACACATTTGACTTAAAAACAAAAGCAAAAAAGATCAATTCATTCAGCAGCTATAATTATCCTAAAATAAACACCTGCGTGATGTCTACTTTTAATAGAAATGTTACAAATAAGGATCTCAGAAAAGAAATCATTTCTGGCCACACTCAGCAATGTGCCTTAGCAAGGGGGTGCCAAAATGTGGAGATATTTCAAGCTGGGGACTGATTAGACTGAAGATGGGACTCGGCTGGAGGACGGACAATGCAGTGCTTCCCCTGAGAATAAATTTGCACCTGCCCCATCAGGAACAATAGCCCTCCGTTTTCGCACTGTGCACCGGGCTTAATTAAAAAACATGGCTAATTTGCACACTCTACTTTGCTTCAAAATTGGAACCCAGTTCACCACTGAGCCTGTTAATTTTCACAGAAAACTACCGACTGAGCAGCGATGGAACTGTGATGAGTTTGACAGGGGACTGGACAAAGAGCGGACACCCTGAAAACATTCCTATCTCTGCTACACACAGTATTCAGGGAGGGGAAAAACTAACTTTGATTCAGCATACCCGAGTAATAATCCTAACTGCTTCCTAGTGTGGGATAATCTCCATAAAGTGAAATCACAGAAGAGCGAATGGCAGAATGGGAATCCTGATACGTCTTTTCTGACAGGTGACTGGATTGATGATTCCATGAGAAAGCGTGTCGTGCTGAAAAAAGGCGGATGAATTATGACAGTTTTCATATTAAGCAGACTTATCTGCACCAAAAAGCATTAAGAACACCAAGTACATCGAGCGATGCTATCGCAAATTGACCTGCCAATCACCTCGCCCTGGCTTCAAATGTGCAGATAAGGTATTTAAGGTCACTAAAAGCAGATCCCGCCGTCTGCAGGCTTTCCTCTTTGCTATTATCAGTACCACAGTTCACACTAAACCAAAGCGCCTTGGTCTCTTGCAACACGAAGGCGATCTTGGATAATTCCTCGAGGCTCCAAATGGAGGCTCAGGTTTTACACACTAACTGAAATAGCCCTTTAATTCTCCCTCCATGTCTGAGAAGACGAGGCGATTGGGTTCACAGGAGGCCTTGCAAAGGCTTACGAGGTAATCTCATTGATATTTATTCATCTAATGATGACTAAGAATGTACACTGATGGCTACATTCATTCCACGATGACCCCAATGAGTCTTTCATATGAAAGTAATGAATTGTACATAAAAAGAACTCAAAATCTTCAAGTCAGACACAGAATAAGCTCTAATGCAGAGCTAACCCAGCAAGGTATTAAAGTTAGCAAATGGTAGATAATACCATAAGATTCAAAGATGTATGTTCAACAATGATCCCTTAAGGGTGAATTAAAACAGCCAGGAAATTAGATGTAACTAAGACTTAAAAAGATATTACCGACTGCTACTCACTTTTTTGAAATCTCTCACATGGAGTTTGGACAGAGTAAAGATAAATTTCATCCACAAATCGCTCAGTGGGCATGTAATAATCATATATTTTCAGGGCTCAACTATGATTTACTACAAAGTCTAAGACTGGGGTGATTTCTGAAAGACAGAAGGGGGTAGAAAGAAGGCAAAAAGTGCTGGAGACAGAATGTCGAGGACAGGCAGAGTGTTACTTTTTGGGGGTAGATCACTCGTCACACGGAGGCTGAGTTGTCGTACCTGTCGGTACGGCGTTGACAGGCGGTTTGTTTGGGCGTGGAGGAGGGTCAGGCAAGGAGCAGGGGAAGTGGAAGAATGCTGAGGACACTCAAAGTTAGTGATAGCAAGAGGGGATTGAGCGGCAGAGGTGACATCGTGATTTATTGACTCCTCAGGGGGTCATCTTGACCCGAATTTGAGGTCGCAGGTAATAAGAGGCCTCTTATCTCTGTGCAACGTATGTTAAGCATCTATGAGATGCCTGATTACAGGTTTGCATAAGTCAACAATGTGTTGGGTTGACTGTTTTCACAAAATTGACAAAAAAAAAAAAATTAATTTCTGTGGTGCATCACAAAATTACAGCTAATTTTGTTGTTGGCACCATTTTTATTTTGAGGGGATTTCACATGAAAATTTGCAGATGACATAAAGAGGCGATCAAAGCTCACCCTGCATGTGATGGAAGTTGGAAACCCAAAATTTCCAGTGATTAAAAAAAAAATACATCTAATAAAGTGATAATAAAACTTTAGTCTCGCCACTGACTCATGTGGCAAACCAACTAAAAGCATTGTGACTCAACCCAATATTAGTATTCACAAATAGCACAGCAGGCCTGTGTGAAGGTTCACTTACCTTTGTCTAGCAGTTATCCAGCAAAACATTTGTGTGAAATATTTCAATATTTTAACTGTAGTTCTTTCCAATAACTAGACGTTGTTGATGCTTGGTCTCTTCAGAGGATCCTTTGGTACAGCTGGAATGACTTTGAGTCAAATGGCATGTTACCTAGGAAGAACAGGGGTGTTTTTATACCTGAAAATCCAGAACAAGGTCTGAACCAAGGTTCATGTTTGTATATGTTTGGTCCCAGTTAGTTTGCTTTCACATTGTAATGTTGCATTCACACTGAAGAACTATTCATGACATACTTATGTCCCGATGTTGTTGCATGTCCCTGCACTAGGCCTTGACTGTTTTGTAGATGCATGTGCACCAGCTGCAGTGACAAGGACAAAACAAATGTTTTATCTTTAATGAGAAAAGATGGATAACAGAGCAGCAACTTACCCAGTTTTAATCAGGTGAATTCATGAAATTGTCTGTTTTCTTCTCCTCCTATTTTATGAGTGACAAAAACCTGTCTGAACGTCCTGTTTATTTCTCCAAAGGCCCAAACCAACTAAAAGTGTTGTCACACTGCAAACCAAAGGAACCAGTTTAATTCAGAAGACTACCACCAAACTGAAAAGTTCAAAGGTCCGGACTAGGATCCAACCCGTTTTCCGTGTAGTATGGAATTATGTTTCCACTCCTTTTAAATCATATTATTAGCAGTGGAACAGGTCTCAGCCTCATTACATCTAAATTCTGGGTCTGTTATTGAAGAACGGGGCTACCTGCTGGCGACCACCTTAGTAATCTCTTTGCTTACCGCTGGTGAATTAGTGCCTTAGGTGCAGTTTTTTCCACCCACTGATTCTGCTCTTTTTGTCTCTGTCCAGGGCACTGACGCGACCTTTAATGGATGCTGGTCATTGGACTGACCCCAGGAGGCCTTACTGATCCAAGACCTACTTATTCACCCACTTGGAGACAAAGAGACTAAAGACCCACGATGGACTGCTTTTTGATTTCAATTAAGGACTCTGTTTTTGTTGCTCTTCTATTTCTCTTTCTTCTGTTTGTATAGAAATTCTTGTAAAATTTGTTAAAATGTTGTAACTGTTAGAATGGCCAAAGCAGGTGGTCCCCCCCTCTGAGTCTGGTCTGCTTGAGGTTTCTTCCTCATTATCACCACAGGGAGTTTTTATTACCACTGTGACCTTACTCAGGGGTAAGTTGGTAAGGTTATCCCTTACTCATGTGAAGTGCTTTGAGGCAGTGTTGTTGTGATTTGGTGCATATAAGTAAAATAATTTGAATTGAATTGAGTGGTGGATGTGGCAACGGGGAGTGCTAGCATGTGCTTCCAGACCTCATCTGTCCTTTCTAATGGAATCTCTGGTGGCCAGTGCTTATTTATGTCTTTCTGTTTCCATTTTACTTTTTTGGCGGGGGGGCACTTTCAGTCACAATAAAATGTCTACCTCAATTTTTGGCTCCATGAAGCTAATACTAACACACATAGCTTGTACTGCCCTTTGACCCTAGAACAGCATGCTGGCATAGTAAGGTGAAATCTAGATTGACCAATGTTCTTACTACCTTGGCTAGCGGGGGTTCCCCTTTGGCTGACCTGAGCCATGAAGTTATGATACTTGGTTGCACTGACAAACTGATTTTCCCAATGGGATGTGGCATCTTGTCACAATTTTTACCCTCTTGGTTCAAAATTACATTTTTTTTTTTCCAGTAAAAGTACATTTTGGTCATGTTGGTGGCATAAGATTGTAAATCTTTTTTTTCTTTTTTTTTGGAATACGATATAACTAAGTTATAATGTAACAAGGAAAACGATTTTTCTGCCTTAAATAATAAAAAACTCCAAAGGTATTGCTGCTTTAAATATAGTTACAATTCCAGAGTCTCCCTCGTTTTAGGAGGTCAGCTCCCCTTCAGCTGTTGTTTTTGTCTTGTTTACTCAACATTCACTGGTGTGCCTGTTGTCATCACCTGTGAAATGACTTCATTCAGAGAATAAAGCTCTAATGAGAAAATACACAAAAGTGTTCGTTTGATAATGCAGCATTACATACAGATACAGTAAGAAACAAATCCCCCCAGCTATCCAAACATGCTGCTTTCCATATGACCCGTTGTTGCCGAACGATTGGCTTGCGTGTCCACGAAGGCAGCTGTTGACACTGTTACCACTGCGTTTCCTGTTAAGCCTACCAGCTGCCTCTCCTCTATTCTCCACAACCCCCTGGAAGGGTGGGTGAAACAAGTGTTACCAGCCGTCTCGACGACAGACAGCTCCTTTCTGCCTCTGGCTGTTACTGTATCGCCGGGTCTTTCAGTGCACAAAGAAAACCAGCAAGCGTGGCGACCACAATGGCCGCTCAGCACACCTCACTGAGCCCACGCTTATTAACACACACCCTTCGTGCTGCCGGATCACCTACGACTGGAGAGAGACATTTGAAGGGTGGACTGTACACCACGTGCACAATGTTAACATGTATGCAGATGAGCCCATACTCATAAAAAGTGGCACACTAAAGATACAAATGAAGTCTAAAAGGACACTATAATGAGGAATTAATACAACAGCACAAAATGTGATTGTAATAAATTTTTCGTCATGTCTTTGTGGGAATACCATATAAACTATAATATTGTGCACTACTATAATAGTATATACAACTACAATAGTATAAATAATTAGAAATATATAAAATGTGAAATCACTTTTCTGTTCTACTGGATTGGTGAATTTGGTGCATCAGTCTTTAACACTGATGGATATTTTGTGAACAACATAACTGCCAGAAAGAACAATGGTACTATAGTACTGATTAGGTAATGTAGTTGATTTGTGACCATTGACCTTGACCTAGTGTCATGACCAAGAAAAATATATAAAATGTCAGTAACTACAATTTGACTCCATGAGGTCAGATGTCAAGATGTTTACAGGAGAACAGAGAGAGTTTTGAACATTCAGCAAACAAAATGTGAAATGTCAAATGTTTCTGCTGAGTGGGGGCTTTATTTTCTGTTCTCTCATCAAAAGCAAACCAGGCTTGACACATCAATGGATAAATTTGTACATTTTGAAACAGATTATTATTAACCAGGTTGTATGCCAGGTACATGACTTTGACCCAAAGAGGCAACCTATTTAGGTGCAAAGAGTCAACGTGATGGCATCAATTTTCTGACATTAGATTAGATTAGATAGAACTTTATTAATCCCTTGGGAAGACTCCCTCAGGGAAATTGAGATTCCAGTAGCGTTGTATAGCAGCACACAGGGTAAGAAGCACATAGAGTATCAGAAGTGAAAGTAAAAAAACAATTTGCAAATATAAATACCAGAAATACTGCTCATTACTGGTTTACTGGCTACTGCTGTTCCTCTCCTTCCTATCCTCTGTCTTTCTGTTACTCCTTCTCCCTGAGTGAGGAGTTGTACAGTCTGATAGCCTTAAGGACAAAGGAGTATTTCAGTCTGGAAGAAGCAGTCTGTGGCTAAAGATATGTGGGAAATTTTGTTTTCAGCTGGTCTTCACATTTGTTTAGAATTATTGTTAAAAGTAACGCCATTCATCTTTCATGTCAGTGACATATTTCTACTCTGAGTCAGTGGAAGCACAAAAAATATATTCCAACTACAGATATTCCACAGTATATGTCTGTTTGTGAATATATATATATGAGGGCCAGTTCCATTTCTATCCAACTTCAAATATTGACTGTCACAAAGACTGAAGAGTATTCAAGTAATTACTGTGTATGCATAAAAAGACAACAGAGGACTTGTGATGTAAATGTACTTTGTCCATGCTAAGGTTGTATGTGCAGCTTCTCAAAGCAAAGCCTAAACAGTGATTGCCTGATGTGCGAGAGTCTCTTTTTTGGTGAATCGATAATGAAATCTGACTATTTTGATGGGACAGAGGCTTTAAGAGCAGACTTTGAAAAAGTTCTCATTATTGATGGCGGCAGTTATTTTCTTGTTGATGTGGAAGGAGGAAGGAAGGATGCTGAGAAGGTGTCACATGATTAAAGCGGCTACTGAAGATAGAAGGATCGGTAGGGTATGGGAAGAGATAAGAGGAGAGTAACCGTGTTTAAAGTGTGCTGTGATCAGCTATTGCATGAGGGAGAGCAATGACAGGTGTAGTGTAGATAGGCTTGCTGCGAGGAAAACAGGAAAGGGTGACTCCTCCAAAGCTTTGCTGCTATAATTAGAATATTTTAGAAGATATGAACAATGGATTTAGATCACGAGAATAAATATAAAAAAGTATTTTCATTCCAACTGATAACAACCTCTTCGTACATATTGTTAATTCAAAGACAGGTAAAATAGCATTACCTAAAGTAACGCAAATGTTATTTCCTCTTCAGGAACGGTAAAGTCACGGTCACACAAGCATTTGGCAAAGCAAACTTTGTCCATGCAAGAGCTAATAAATTCATGAATTAACTGATGTAACTTCACGAACAAGGTAGACAAAGTCCGGTTCTCACATTCATGGACACGCATCCCAAAAGGACAAGGCCGACAATGGTGACAAACTGGGGTGTGAACGTCACGGTTGTCTGTAAATGTGATCGAGCATGTGGTTTGATGATGTTACCCACCAGGCTCGTACCGTGTGATGTGTGCAGAAACAATCGTCGCATAACCATATACTGTAAAACAGCCGTTCTGACTTTGGTCCAAATTCACGTCACAGAGTTGGCAAGCTGTTTATCAAAATGCTTGATGTTTTGAATGACGACAGATTCCTCAAACCTGCCAATGGAAAATAGTTTCTATCCAGTGTACAGCAAGGGAATTAATTTCTATCCAATAGCATGACGCATTTAAACCTCTGGGGCCGATGCCGTCGTATGCGACGGCTAAGACCAAGCTTTACTAAGTTATAAATAACTTTTTAATGATATGATAGAAACTTACTTTTTTTTGCTGAAAAGTTAACTCTGCGGACGTTCGAGCCAGCCATCGGCCATCTTTGTACTCCTCATAGAAGCTGTGTGATGACATGCACAATGTGAGTGTCCAGTCGGAATTGGTTCACCGTCACATGGTTTTCCAAAATCCAATTGTAGGGCAGATTTACCTCACATGAAAAGCCAAAGATCATTTTCAGGAGTGATGTGTTACTAGTTGGCCCGTTTGAATAGCCCCTTGGGTGCTCCAATGAGTACATACTATTAGTACATACTCAGTGTGCCCTGCGCCATTACGCACAGCGAAAGTGAAAGCACACGGAGCAGACGGAGAACCTCTAATGACAATTTCACGTGTTCAAACAAAGAGTATGTAACTATCAGGATTGCCCCACTAGTTTGCATGTGAATGTTACTGGATAACTCTGTTGCTTTCTCTGCATAAAGCACTGTTTACCATATCAAAATAACAAAATGCATAGACCATTTTGTATATATTGTTCACAATGTGCATTTGTGTTTATTGTTTGAACCTTTTTGTTGTACAGTCTTTCACACAAGACCTCAAATTACATTTATAAAGTGTCAAAACAGTTGTTTATTATAGTTTGCTGTGTGTTTTGAATACATGTGTGTGGAAAATTATTTTTCGCTTTATTTTTTCCTTGCCTATTTTTGATTGTAAACTTTTATTACACTTATAAAACAGAACAAAAACATATATATTCTCAAAGCACAGGTTGTCCTGAAAAAAACAGACATAAAACTTGATTGCAGGATGCAGGGAGAGCTGTTAACAGCAATAATAAAACATTTATACCAGGCGAGTGAACTGTCCAAAAAATGCTCTCGGACCCCAGAGGGTTAATTCGCAAAACTGCTGCTCTGTGGTGTGTTTCTTTACAGACCAACTAAATTAAGTGGTTTGCACCAAGAATCTATGTAATTATCAATGTGCTGAATTCCATACAAATTATCCACACACATGACGAACAAAGCGGTTAAAAATGTGGGCTGTGTCATCGTCACCCCCCACCCCCGGTGGCCTTTGATGGTACTACAGGTGGGCCATGAGAGATCATCAAAAATTATTCTAATTTTTTAAAATGTAATCAGAAGTAATATGACAAAGCCACAAAATATATTGAGCATTTCAACAGTTTATATGACAAACAAAGGTCAATCTGAGATTTCTGACATCTGCCAATCCGGATCACCTCCAAAATTCAGTGGAGTCTTCCTTGCCCTAATATCTATCTGTGGTGCAAATTTGGTGAGAATCCATGAAGTAGGTTTGATGTTATCATTCAAAGCCAATATTAAGTGAAATCTTCATCTTAAGCAGTGGGTCACCCCTTTGAGTCTGGTCTGCTTGGGGTTTCTTCCTCAATATCATTAGAGGGAGTTTTTCCTTACCGCTGTTGCCTGTGTGCTTGCTCTAGGGGTTGGTAAGGTTAGACCTTACTTGTGTGAAGCGCCTTGAGGCAGCTTTGTTGTGATTTGGCACTATATAAACAAAATAAATTCAATTGAAATTGTATCACCTCCAAAATTCAGCAGTCTTCCTTGCCCTAATATCTATGTGGTGCAAATTTGGTGAGAATCTGTGAAGTAGGTTTGACGTACTTCTTCAAAGCCTATATAAAGTGAAATCTTGATTCAGAATCCAGACCCGGATCAACTCCAAAATTTAATGGAGTCATCTGTGATGAAAATTTTGTCAAAATCCGTGCAGTAGTTTGGACGTAATCCTGCAGACAAATAAATGAATGCCAATGATTTTATCATGTCCTCAGCGAATGTAGCAATGAACTTATGGAGGACTATATTTACAGTATATAGTGCTTTGACCATGAAAGCTCCTCACATTCATCCACACTGATGTCAGCATGCTGCCATGCAAGGCACTCACGACACACCGGGAGCAACTTGGGGATTAAGGACCTTGGCCAGGGGCCCTTAGTGATTACCCAGTCTGAGGATTTGAACTGAGGATCCTCTGGTCTCAAACCCATCACTTTAACAACCTCACCATCACCTAAATTTGACACCAACTCCAAAAAGGGCCTCCATGCCAAGTCGAATATGGATGTACAGTCAAACCTCTCATGGTGTATGTCATCATTTCAACTTTTATCTGACCAAGATTAACATATTGTACATATGGAAATACTTCATCTCATGCATCAATCAAAACTTGGGTGGGCATCAGATAATCTTCTTGTTTTACAGGTGGCCTCGGTGTTCTTACATTTGGGAATGGCTAGACTAGAGCAAATATTTTGCAGTGTTACGAAAATCAGAAGGAATCCATGGATTGCGGCAAATTTTATTGAAATTAGGTGACACTGATTTGTGGCATAAGGCCAGGTAACACCAGATGGCAGGGCCAGTCCTGACGGAGAAGCAAAGCAAACCAAACTGGGAGCAGTGTAGGGTTGATTGCAACTCCAAAAAATTGAGGTAGAAGACATGGGGAATAGGTTGTTTATTCCACAGTTTGCAGATCTGCACTGTCAGCACATTCTGACCATATCCAGTGTCTGGAACGTGCAGCTGAATCTCAGTCGCTAAAACATTCAATAACTATAATAAACATCCCTGTGAAACAAACTGTTCATAAGCTACCTGTTTAATTTTTCAGATCTCCTTGAACCATATATTTCCTTATTAGTTTGGAGACGTTCGCTTGGCTTGAGTGGATGGATGATGCTGTCAGGGGCTTGGGCATTATGGTGGCGCTCTGTGAGTGATTTCTACCAAGGAAAGCCTATTAGGCCTGACAGGGGGATGATGATATTAGCCCATCATCATTCAGAAGACACCGCCCCCACCAACCCCACTACACCCTCATCCATCAGAGAGCCCAAAACACCCAGCCATGCTCCCTCCTTCCCTTGGTCCCCCTTACCCACTTTTTCTCCTTCTTCACTCCTTCCCCCTTGTCTTTGCTCTACTTCCCATTTCCCCCCATCTCAGATTCCCGGCTTTTACAGTAATCTCTTCGTATCATTCCTTATTTTCATTGTTTTATATGTCCATCATAGCCCTTCTCTTCACTTTTCTCAATCTCTGCTCTCTCTCTCTCTCACACACACACACACATGGCAAACACAAAGACAAAGACAAATTCTGCCCTTTTCTTAGCCCATGAAACATTTAACATTTCATTCCAGAGCTTGGCAGACGCAAGTAAAAAATGACCTAATGAATCTTACTTATTGTCTATCCTGAGTGCAATCACGAGCTAAATATGAGATCCCTGTCCCCTGGCCTGTATCCATTGTCTTCTTGGCCGCCCCTGTTCTAACCCATCCCCTGCAGATTGAGGTATTTACCTTTAAGCGACAAAATTGTGCAAGGCAGAAAAATCAGCGTTAAAATGTGTACGTCTGACGCTATTTGGTAAGCACTTTTGCAGATATGCATAGGAATTATTTAAAGTATTATATTAATTCATAAAAGTGTGTTGCTTGCAAATCCAGAAGCATCTATCCATCCAGGCATGGTTTTTTTTTTTCTCTTCATTTAAGGGTCACAGGGTGCTGGAGCTTATGCCACCCATCACTGGGTAAGAAGCAGGGTACACAGGTCTCAACAGGCCCCCAGTCTATCACAGGGTCAACAGACAAACACATTCAAACTCTCACTCACACCTACAGTGAATTAAGAGTCACCAATTCACCTAACCCGCACGTTTAGAAGGCTGTGTTTCTGGAGGCAACACAGTATGTGTTCCAGAAACATACCCTGCATAATCCCTAATGTTATGTGACGTGTGCGTGCGTGCGTGTGAGGCATGACTGTAAAGCCCTCTGACGATCTGTATCAGATGGAAAAGCAGTATAGAATCACAGCCCATTTACCTTTCCCACCCTTTACATCTGCTTTTAGATCAACGCTAAATTTGTCGTCCAGTTTGGCGTAGCACATTTCACAATAAAGCACTTTTATTCTCCAGTTCCACTGGTTTGCCATTAAGGACTCTGTCTTCCATCCTGCACAAACCGATGCAACACAAGCGCCATTGTTCATTTCCACCTGACGCAGTTGTCATTTTTACTTACAGCACCCACTTTCCTTCTATCCTAAATGTATTTGCGCTAATGTGTGCGCCGATGGGCATGTTTGTCTAAAAATGATGTGTGATCATTAGCAAAGCTGGACCATTTCTATCACAAGAAAGCATGTGCATATTAGACCACCTAAAAGCAGGTTTAAATCTAGCAAATCTAGTGCAGTGAGTTTATGGTATTTTAAGAGTGCAGCACTCAGACATGCTTTACATAAGCAGGTTCACCAAACATATATACTCTGCACAGACAATGGGAACATGAAGTTTAATTGAACACAAAATAATAAAAGTAATAAATAATGGAAAAAATACTACTTTATTAACTCTGGCATAAATGGACTGCATTTATATAGCGCTTTTCCATCTGAATCAGACACTCAAAGCGCTTTACAATTATGCCTCACATTCACCCCGATGTCAGGGTGCTGCCATACAAGGCGCTCACTACACACTGGGAGCAATAGGGGATTAAAGGCCTTGCCCAAGGGCCTTTAGTGATTTTCCAGTCAGGCGGGGACTGTATAAAGTAACTAAAAAAGTAATTAATAAAGTAACTTTTTAAAGTAACTGTAAAGTAACAGCTTTATAACAGAGTCTGGAAATCTGGGACACTTCCATTAGCATGGAAACAATGTTGGTGTCCCAATTGGAAAACCAAGGAAAGATAAATGTGAACGTAATAGTTATAGACAAATTACACTGACATCTGACTTATGTAAAATAATGGCGCGCATGGTCACTGATAGGCTAACCTACATAGTAGAAATCAGTCCTGATCAGAGTGGCTTTGGCAATGGGAGGACGACCATTGATCCAGCACTCTGCTTGGGTGATTTTATTAGGAAAGCTCAAGCTTATAAAGAACTGGTAGGCGCAGACTTTTTTATATTGAAAAGCATATGACATGTTGCATGATATGATATGAGAATGTTTAACGGGATTATGGATTTTTTTGAAGAACAGAAGCACTGAAGCCCACTCGAGGATTTATCCAATAGACAATGGAGTTCCACAAGAGAGTGTGTGCAGTCCCTTACTGTTTAACATCATGATTAATGATATTTTCTCAGAGGTAGAAGTTAGTCTTGGAAGGTCTTTGTCTGCAGATGATGGTGCATTGTGAATTAAGGGTCAAAATGCTGCATTTATTGGGGAAAAAGCTTCAGGCAGTTGTCAGCACAGTGGAGAGATGGAGGACTAGCATGAAGTCTCTGAAGCAAATCTATACTACCACAACAAGATCTGCCTTATGCATGTATTGTATACGAGAGGCTGACATTCACGGGATACCCGTGGGATTCCCACGGGATGGGAGTCAACTTTGCTATTTATCACGTGATTGGGACGTACGGGATTAAAAGATGAAATGCTCAAAATTCCTTAAAATGAGAATATGTGAATGAACAGAATAAAAAAAAAAAAAAAAATCACACACGTGTTCATTCGAGCTGCAGTAAACACACTCTCCACGTGCCAGCCTCCTTTGTTTTACTTTCATTTTCACTCTGCTCGTGTCCATAGCTTCGTCAGCAGGGGGAGCTGGTGCTACGCAGAAAGCTCTGGCTTTGGAGCGGGGAGAGGACGGCGCTGCTTCAGACCTGGAAGGGAGTGTTACGGCGCGCACCCGACCACGCCCTTCGTCTTGCTCCCACTCGTATTCCTCTAACCGATTGTCAAGACGAATAACTACATCGATAAGCCCATCCAAATCCCGCAGCTGATCCTTAGCCACCAGATGCTCCTTTAGGGCCGGAGACAGCTCGTTTACAAAGGCGGCGCGGAGTGAGACTGAATTCCAACCGGACCTCGCTGCTGCGATGCGGAAGTCGATTGCGTAATCAGCTGCACTCTGCCGTCCCTGTCTCATTGACAGCAGCATATTAGAAGTGGCCTCGCCTCTATTGGGATGATCGAACACGTCGAAACTCCCTTATAAACTCAGTATAAGTAGAGAGGACCCGTGAATCTCATTCCCAGAGCGCCGTAGCCCAGGCGCGTGCTCTGCCCCGAAGTAAATTGATTACATAAGCCACCCGGCTGTGCTCAGATGCGTACATAACGGGCCGTTGTGAAAAAACGAGCATGCGCTGCATCAGAAAGTCTGCGCACGTTTCAACACAACCACCGTACGGTTCCGGGGACTTATGTAAGCTTCGGGCGATGGGGGGGACGACCTCTGAACGACCACTGGATTAACTCTGTTTGGCGGCAGATCCACTGGAGGGGGAGCGGCTGCAGCCGCGCCTGACGCGCGCGTATCTACCTGCACGGTGAGAGCCTCTATCCAACGGCTGAGGTGAGCGTCCTGCTCAGTTAATAAATCCAACCAAGCAGTGAGGTTAGACAGAATGTGCCGCAGCTCACCCAGCGATCCTCCTGGCGGATCCTGCGCACCTTGTACTTCCATTGATCAGTCATTAGGTGGTAAACGCCCCTCGGAGTCCATGACGTGGCCGAGTTATCCTGTTAGGAAAGTGAATGCACGGACCCACGTTAGGGGGCGTAAATGAGCGGTCAATAGAAATATCAATAAATATCAATTTATTATGCAAAAGTGCAAACAGATTATGAATATGCCGAGTCCAATTAATAACAAAATGGTGACACATGGGCATCCCCGAGGGTAGGAGACGCCTAGCTAGAGAAGAGCCGGAACCCACGAAGTCCCACCGCCAGCCGGAGGCCTGCAATACACCAGAGCTGCCAAGTCCAGGTCCCCCAGGTGGCCACCGCTCGAGGCTGTTGGACCGGTACTGCTGGCAGGAGCAAAAACAGATTAGATGGGTGTGTGTACACCCAGCAGTCAGCAAATCACAGAAATCCTCCTGAAGGAATAAATCCAGATACTCCCAGAGTGCAGAGGAAAACTGGAGAACGTGCAGTGTCAATGGTTATACTCAGTAAGTCAGAAGTGAGGAGTGGAGACGCCAACTCCTCCAAACTTCCCACAAACTCGGCTACAAACTGCAAGTATAAGTCACAACTGCAAAGACTTCAGTAACAGTGAATGTGCGTACGGCACAGAACAGCTGAGTAGGTTTACCTGTGTGGTAAGCTGATAACTCGGCAGCGTTACGGTGTCCTTCCCAGGCTTTTATGGATGGTGGTGATGAATGATGACAATCAGCTGACAGCCAACAAGCGCACCTGGTGACGTCAGAGAGGCCAACCAGCCGTGCGCCCTCTAGGGGCCAAAACGTGCCAGTGTAGCAGGGCGCCATCTGGTGGTGGGACAGCAGTACCTCCTCTTCAGCGGCCCACATAACAATGAGCTCAATATGGAGTTAACTGAAAATAACATAAAACTAACTGAACAACTACAGTAATTCAATAAAAAAAGATGAATATTTCAATGAAATCTGGGAATGCTGGAGTGGAAGCTGCTTTATGAGTCATAAAGCAGCTTCCACTCCAGCTTCCTGTGTTGGGCTGGAAGCTGCTTTATGAGTCATAAAGCGCACTGTCACTCTTACATCACACAGCCCTCTTTGTTGTCACAAAGGACAAAAACCCTCATTAGGAGCCTGAGCCTCATTAGAAACACCAGTTCAGCAAGTTATTGTTCCACAGCAGTGAGCAGAGAAACACCTGACTTCATTCTGACACATTCAACAAATCATCTAAATCCATCAACCTAAAGGACTCAGACAATCAACAAAATGGTAAGTTTTTCTCATGATTCTCATTTTTGTTTATACTGGTTTATCAGAGTGTCTGTGCTTCATAATCACTGTTTTTTTTTTTTCTTTCTGTTTTTTCCACAGCATCAGGAAGAGATGATGCACAAGGAGTTGACTGAGGTAGAGGAGGCTAACAAGATGATGCTCCAGCTGACACAGTGTTTGGAGCAGAGCTATGAGGAGCTCGGGAACATGCAGCAGATGTTTTCAGAGCAGGCAAAGATCGACAAGGAAGCTCTGCTGAAAGAAAAAGCACAAGTGAGGGAACTCAGATATGAGCTGAAAGACATCGAGAGTCATTTCATCCAGGAGCTGAAACATACAAAGTATGAATATAAAAAAATGTTGGACGCCAAGGACAAATGTCTGAAAATGAAAGAACAGAGCCACCAGGAAGAGATGAAGGACAAACATGATTATTTCCAAAAAAAGCTGGCAGCCCAGAAGGAGCAGTTTGAAAAAGAGCTGCAAGACACCAAACAACACTACATCCAAGAGCTTAAAAACACAAAATTTGAAAATATGAAAATGTTGGACACCAAGGACAAATGTCTGAAAATGAAAGAACAGAACCACCAGGAGGAAATGAAGAACAAAGATGATTATCTCCGAAAAGAGCTGGCAGCTCAGAAGGAGCAGTTTCAAAAAGAGCTGCTGGCCCAAGAGGAGAAACACACAAAGGAGCTTGAAGCCACGATTGAAGATTTCCAACACAAGCTGGAAGACCGTGAGGAGACATTTAAGAAGGAGATGGAGGACAAGGAAGAAGGTTTTAAAAAGCAACTTGAAATGATGAAGACTCCAAAGGACAATTATCGTCAATATGTGATGGCAGGAATGTTTCTTTTTGTTGGGGTGGTGTCAACAAAACTCCTCATGACAAAGTCCTGAACAGATCTCCAAAATCAACAGACAATCATTCAGTCCAGGATGGAGATGAACAGTCCAATGAGGACAAAAATATTTTATGTGGATTTTTGTTGTCTTCTTTGTTAAAGTGTTTTGACAATTAGTTGTTGAAAAATCTCAATGTTTGAATCCATCAATAAAGAATCTGACAGAGTGACAGTGGCTGTTTCCAGTGAAAATACACCCACACAATTAAAATACAAAATAACTTTCATTGTTTACACATTTAACTTGAATTTTTTATGGGTGGGGGGGGGGGTGATAATCTCTGCGTTTTCAGGTCACTTTTGTTGATATTAAGCATTAAAAACTGATATCTGTCTGAGTCGAAACTAAAGTTCACAGGCTTTGTTACAACATGGTAGAAAATCTATCTCCTCAAGCACAGACATGATCTTACAGCTTTATAACAGAGTCTGGAAATCTGGGACACTTCCATTAGCATGGAAACAATGTTGGTGTCCCAATTGGAAAACCAAGGAAAGATAAATGTGAACGTAATAGTTATAGACAAATTACATTGACATCTGACTTATGTAAAATAATGGCGCGCATGGTCACTGATAGGCTAACCTACATAGTAGAAATCAGTCCTGATCAGAATGGCTTTGGCAATGGGAGGACGACCATTGATCCAGCACTCTACTTGGGGGATTTTATTAGGAAAGCTGAAGCTTATAAAGAACTGGTAGGCGCAGACTTTTTTATATTGAAAAGGCATATGACATGTTGCATGATATGATATGAGAATGTTTAACGGGATTATGGATTTTTTTGAAGAACAGAAGTGCTGAAGCCCACTCGAGGATTTATCCAGTAGACAATGGAGTTCCACAAGGGAGTGTGTGCAGTCCCTTACTGTTTAACATCATGATTGATATTTTCTCAGAGGTAGAAGTTAGTCTTGGAAGGTCTTTGTCTGCAGATGATGGTGCATTGTGAATTAAGGGTCAAAATGCTGCATTTATTGGGGAAAAAGCTTCAGGCAGTTGTCAGCACAGTGGAGAGATGGAGGACTAGCATGAAGTCTCTGAAGCAAATCTATACTACCACAACAAGATCTGCCTTATGCATGTATTGTATACGAGAGGCTGACATTCACGGGATACCCGTGGGATTCCCACGGGATGGGAGTCAACTTTGCTATTTATCACGTGATTGGGACGTACGGGATTAAAAGATGAAATGCTCAAAATTCCTTAAAATGAGACTATATGAATGAACAGAATGAAAAAAATCACACACCTGTTCATTCGAGCTGCAGTAAACACACTCTCCACGTGCCAGCCTCCTTTGTTTTACTTTCATTTTCGCTCTGCTCGTATCCATAGCTTCGTCAGCAGGGGGAGCTGGTGCTACGCAGAAAGCTCTGGCTTTGGAGCGGGGAGAGGACGGCGCTGCTTCAGACCTGGAAGGGAGAGGGACGGCGCAAACCCGGCTACGCCCTTCGCCTCGCTCCCGCTTGTATTCCTCTAACCGATTGTCAAGACGAATAACTAGATCGATAAGCCCATCCAAATCCCGCGGCTGATCCTTAGCCACCAGATGCTCCATTAGGGCCGCAGACAGCTCGTTTACAAAGGCGGCGCGGAGTGAGACTGAACTCCAACCGGACCTCGCTGCCGCGATGATGAAGTCGATTGCGTAATCAGCTGCACTCCGCCGTCCCTGTCTCATTGACAGCAGCATATTAGAAGCGGCCTCGCCTCTATTGGGATGATCGAATACCAGTCGAAACTCCCTTATAAACTCAGTATAAGTAGAGAGGACCCGTGAATCTCGTTCCCAGAGCGCCGTAGCCCAGGCGCGTGCTCTGCCCCGAAGTAAATTGATTACGTAAGCCACCCGGCTGTGCTCAGATGCGTACATAACGGGCCGTTGTGAAAAAGCGAGCACGCACTGCATCAGAAAGTCCACGCACGTTTCAACACAACCACCGTACGTTCCGGGGAACTTATGTAAGCTTCGGGCGACGAGGGGGCGGACCGCTGAACGACCACTGGATTAACTCTGTTTGGCGGCAGATCCACTGGAGGGGGAGCGGCTGCAGCCGCGCGTCTACCTGCACGGTGAGAGCCTCTATCCAACGCCTGAGGTGAGCGTCCTGCTCAGTTAATAAATCCAACCAAGCAGTGAGGTTAGACAGAATGTGCCGCAGCTCACCCAGCGATCCTCCTAACGGATCCTGCGCACCTTGATTTGATTTGATCATTTATTTAGTCCCCATGGGGGCAATTCAGGTGCAGTCAGCAGTAAAAATTACATTACAGTCATAAAACCACATCATACAGATTCATAAAAAACATAAAAACACAGCAGAAGAAATATATAAAACAAGAGCCCAGAAATAAGGTGCGAGTCAGTATAGACTTAAGTGCAACAATGAGTCCTTAGGTGTCATTTAGGAGAGCAATGGCTGTGGGAATAAAAGAGTTTTTTAGTCTGTTGGTTCTGCATCTGGGCATTACCGGGCGACTGCCCAAGGGCAGAAACTTAAATTGTGGGTGCAGAGGGTGTGCAGAATCGGCCATAATTTTCCTGGCTTTTGACACAACCCTTGTTTTAAAAAGGTCCATAATGTCCATGCACTGAGTTCCCACAATTTTACCACAATCCTTGACAATATTACAAAGACGGTTGCGATTCTTAAGGTTCAATAGGTTAAGCCAACACAGGAAGGAAAAGGTTAACACAGACTACACAAAGCAACTGTAGAACATTTTCATGAAGACACCATCTACATTATAGATTTCCATTGATCAGTCATTAGGTGGTAAACGCCCCTCGGAGTCCATGACGTGGCCGAGTTATCCTGTTAGGAAAGTGAATGCACGGACCCACGTTAGGGGGCGTAAATGAGCGGTCAATAGGAATTCCAATAAATAACAATTTATTATGCAAAAGTGCAAACAGATTATGAATATGCTGAGTCGAATTAATAACAAAATGGTGACACATGGGCATCCCCGAGGGTAGGAGACGCCTAGCCAGAGAAGAGCCGGAACCCACAAAGTCCCACCACCAGCCAGAGACCTGCAATACACCAGAGCTGCCAAGTCCAGGTCCCCCAGGTGGCCACCGCTCGAAGCTGTCGGACCGGTACTGCTGGCAGGAGCAAAAACAGATTAGGTGGGTGTGTGTACACCCAGCAAACAGTCAGCAAATCACAGAAATCCTCCTGAAGGAATAAATCCAGATACTCCCAGAGTGCAGAGGAAAACTGGAGAACGTGCAGTGTCAATGGTTATACTCAGTAAGTCAAAAGTGAGGAGTGGAGACGCCAACTCCTCCAAACTTCCCACAAACTCGGCTACAAACTGCAAGTATAAGTCACAACTGCAAAGACTTCAGTAACTGAATGTGCGTACGGCACAGAACAGCTGAGTAGGTTTACCTGTGTGGTAAGCTGATAACTCGGCAGAGTTATGGTGTCCTTCCCAGGCTTTTATGGATGGTGGTGATGAATGACGACAATCAGCTGACAGCCAACAAGCGCACCTGGTGACGTCAGAGAGGCCAACCAGCCGTGCGCCCTCTAGGGGCCAAAACGTGCCAGTGTAGCAGGGCGCCATCTGGTGGTGGGACAGCAGTACCTCCTCTTCAGCGGCCCACATAACGATGAGCTCAATATGGAGTTAACTGAAAATAACATAAAACTAACTGAACAACTACAGTAATTCAATAAAAAAAAGATGAATATTTCAATGAAATCTGGGAATGCTGGAGTGGAAGCTGCTTTATGAGTCATAAAGCAGCTTCCACTCCAGCTTCCTATGTTGGGCTGGAAGCTGCTTTATGAGTCATAAAGCGCACTGTCAGTCTTACATCACACAGCCCTCTTTGTTGTCACAAAGGACAAAAACCCTCATTAGGAGCCTGAGCCTCATTAGAAACACCAGTTCAGCAAGTTATTGTTCCACAGCAGTGAGCAGAGAAACACCTGACTTCATTCTGACACATTCAACAAATCATCTAAATCCATCAACCTAAAGGACTCAGACAATCAACAAAATGGTAAGTTTTTCTCATGATTCTCATTTTTGTTTATACTGGTTTATCAGAGTGTCTGTGCTTCATAATCACTGTTTTTTTTTTTTCTTTCTGTTTTTTCCACAGCATCAGGAAGAGATGATGCACAAGGAGTTGACTGAGGTAGAGGAGGCTAACAAGATGATGCTCCAGCTGACACAGTGTTTGGAGCAGAGCTATGAGGAGCTCGGGAACATGCAGCAGATGTTTTCAGAGCAGGCAAAGATCGACAAGGAAGCTCTGCTGAAAGAAAAAGCACAAGTGAGGGAACTCAGATATGAGCTGAAAGACATCGAGAGTCATTTCATCCAGGAGCTGAAACATACAAAGTATGAATATAAAAAAATGTTGGATGCCAAGGACAAATGTCTGAAAATGAAAGAACAGAGCCACCAGGAAGAGATGAAGGACAAACATGATTATTTCCAAAAAAAGCTGGCAGCCCAGAAGGAGCAGTTTGAAAAAGAGCTGCAAGACACCAAACAACACTACATCCAAGAGCTTAAAAACACAAAATTTGAAAATATGAAAATGTTGGACACCAAGGACAAATGTCTGAAAATGAAAGAACAGAACCACCAGGAGGAAATGAAGAACAAAGATGATTATCTCCGAAAAGAGCTGGCAGCTCAGAAGGAGCAGTTTCAAAAAGAGCTGCTGGCCCAAGAGGAGAAACACACAAAGGAGCTTGAAGCCACGATTGAAGATTTCCAACACAAGCTGGAAGACCGTGAGGAGACATTTAAGAAGGAGATGGAGGACAAGGAAGAAGGTTTTAAAAAGCAACTTGAAATGATGAAGACTCCAAAGGACAATTATCGTCAATATGTGATGGCAGGAATGTTTCTTTTTGTTGGGGTGGTGTCAACAAAACTCCTCATGACAAAGTCCTGAACAGATCTCCAAAATCAACAGACAATCATTCAGTCCAGGATGGAGATGAACAGTCCAATGAGGACAAAAATATTTTATGTGGATTTTTGTTGTCTTCTTTGTTAAAGTGTTTTGACAATTAGTTGTTGAAAAATCTCAATGTTTGAATCCATCAATAAAGAATCTGACAGAGTGACAGTGGCTGTTTCCAGTGAAAATACACCCACACAATTAAAATACAAAATAACTTTCATTGTTTACACATTTAACTTGAATTTTTTATGGGTGGGGGGGGGGGTGATAATCTCTGCGTTTTCAGGTCACTTTTGTTGATATTAAGCATTAAAAACTGATATCTGTCTGAGTCGAAACTAAAGTTCACAGGCTTTGTTACAACATGGTAGAAAATCTATCTCCTCAAGCACAGACATGATCTTACAGCTTTATAACAGAGTCTGGAAATCTGGGACACTTCCATTAGCATGGAAACAATGTTGGTGTCCCAATTGGAAAACCAAGGAAAGATAAATGTGAACGTAATAGTTATAGACAAATTACATTGACATCTGACTTATGTAAAATAATGGCGCGCATGGTCACTGATAGGCTAACCTACATAGTAGAAATCAGTCCTGATCAGAATGGCTTTGGCAATGGGAGGACGACCATTGATCCAGCACTCTACTTGGGGGATTTTATTAGGAAAGCTGAAGCTTATAAAGAACTGGTAGGCGCAGACTTTTTTATATTGAAAAGGCATATGACATGTTGCATGATATGATATGAGAATGTTTAACGGAATTATGGATTTTTTTGAAGAACAGAAGTGCTGAAGCCCACTCGAGGATTTATCCAGTAGACAATGGAGTTCCACAAGGGAGTGTGTGCAGTCCCTTACTGTTTAACATCATGATTGATATTTTCTCAGAGGTAGAAGTTAGTCTTGGAAGGTCTTTGTCTGCAGATGATGGTGCATTGTGAATTAAGGGTCAAAATGCTGCATTTATTGGGGAAAAAGCTTCAGGCAGTTGTCAGCACAGTGGAGAGATGGAGGACTAGCATGAAGTCTCTGAAGCAAATCTATACTACCACAACAAGATCTGCCTTATGCATGTATTGTATACGAGAGGCTGACATTCACGGGATACCCGTGGGATTCCCACGGGATGGGAGTCAACTTTGCTATTTATCACGTGATTGGGACGTACGGGATTAAAAGATGAAATGCTCAAAATTCCTTAAAATGAGACTATATGAATGAACAGAATGAAAAAAATCACACACCTGTTCATTCGAGCTGCAGTAAACACACTCTCCACGTGCCAGCCTCCTTTGTTTTACTTTCATTTTCGCTCTGCTCGTATCCATAGCTTCGTCAGCAGGGGGAGCTGGTGCTACGCAGAAAGCTCTGGCTTTGGAGCGGGGAGAGGACGGCGCTGCTTCAGACCTGGAAGGGAGAGGGACGGCGCAAACCCGGCTACGCCCTTCGCCTCGCTCCCGCTTGTATTCCTCTAACCGATTGTCAAGACGAATAACTAGATCGATAAGCCCATCCAAATCCCGCGGCTGATCCTTAGCCACCAGATGCTCCATTAGGGCCGCAGACAGCTCGTTTACAAAGGCGGCGCGGAGTGAGACTGAACTCCAACCGGACCTCGCTGCCGCGATGATGAAGTCGATTGCGTAATCAGCTGCACTCCGCCGTCCCTGTCTCATTGACAGCAGCATATTAGAAGCGGCCTCGCCTCTATTGGGATGATCGAATACCAGTCGAAACTCCCTTATAAACTCAGTATAAGTAGAGAGGACCCGTGAATCTCGTTCCCAGAGCGCCGTAGCCCAGGCGCGTGCTCTGCCCCGAAGTAAATTGATTACGTAAGCCACCCGGCTGTGCTCAGATGCGTACATAACGGGCCGTTGTGAAAAAGCGAGCACGCACTGCATCAGAAAGTCCACGCACGTTTCAACACAACCACCGTACGTTCCGGGGAACTTATGTAAGCTTCGGGCGACGAGGGGGCGGACCGCTGAACGACCACTGGATTAACTCTGTTTGGCGGCAGATCCACTGGAGGGGGAGCGGCTGCAGCCGCGCGTCTACCTGCACGGTGAGAGCCTCTATCCAACGCCTGAGGTGAGCGTCCTGCTCAGTTAATAAATCCAACCAAGCAGTGAGGTTAGACAGAATGTGCCGCAGCTCACCCAGCGATCCTCCTAACGGATCCTGCGCACCTTGATTTGATTTGATCATTTATTTAGTCCCCATGGGGGCAATTCAGGTGCAGTCAGCAGTAAAAATTACATTACAGTCATAAAACCACATCATACAGATTCATAAAAAACATAAAAACACAGCAGAAGAAATATATAAAACAAGAGCCCAGAAATAAGGTGCGAGTCAGTATAGACTTAAGTGCAACAATGAGTCCTTAGGTGTCATTTAGGAGAGCAATGGCTGTGGGAATAAAAGAGTTTTTTAGTCTGTTGGTTCTGCATCTGGGCATTACCGGGCGACTGCCCAAGGGCAGAAACTTAAATTGTGGGTGCAGAGGGTGTGCAGAATCGGCCATAATTTTCCTGGCTTTTGACACAACCCTTGTTTTAAAAAGGTCCATAATGTCCATGCACTGAGTTCCCACAATTTTACCACAATCCTTGACAATATTACAAAGACGGTTGCGATTCTTAAGGTTCAATAGGTTAAGCCAACACAGGAAGGAAAAGGTTAACACAGACTACACAAAGCAACTGTAGAACATTTTCATGAAGACACCATCTACATTATAGATTTCCATTGATCAGTCATTAGGTGGTAAACGCCCCTCGGAGTCCATGACGTGGCCGAGTTATCCTGTTAGGAAAGTGAATGCACGGACCCACGTTAGGGGGCGTAAATGAGCGGTCAATAGGAATTCCAATAAATAACAATTTATTATGCAAAAGTGCAAACAGATTATGAATATGCTGAGTCGAATTAATAACAAAATGGTGACACATGGGCATCCCCGAGGGTAGGAGACGCCTAGCCAGAGAAGAGCCGGAACCCACAAAGTCCCACCACCAGCCAGAGACCTGCAATACACCAGAGCTGCCAAGTCCAGGTCCCCCAGGTGGCCACCGCTCGAAGCTGTCGGACCGGTACTGCTGGCAGGAGCAAAAACAGATTAGGTGGGTGTGTGTACACCCAGCAAACAGTCAGCAAATCACAGAAATCCTCCTGAAGGAATAAATCCAGATACTCCCAGAGTGCAGAGGAAAACTGGAGAACGTGCAGTGTCAATGGTTATACTCAGTAAGTCAAAAGTGAGGAGTGGAGACGCCAACTCCTCCAAACTTCCCACAAACTCGGCTACAAACTGCAAGTATAAGTCACAACTGCAAAGACTTCAGTAACTGAATGTGCGTACGGCACAGAACAGCTGAGTAGGTTTACCTGTGTGGTAAGCTGATAACTCGGCAGAGTTATGGTGTCCTTCCCAGGCTTTTATGGATGGTGGTGATGAATGACGACAATCAGCTGACAGCCAACAAGCGCACCTGGTGACGTCAGAGAGGCCAACCAGCCGTGCGCCCTCTAGGGGCCAAAACGTGCCAGTGTAGCAGGGCGCCATCTGGTGGTGGGACAGCAGTACCTCCTCTTCAGCGGCCCACATAACGATGAGCTCAATATGGAGTTAACTGAAAATAACATAAAACTAACTGAACAACTACAGTAATTCAATAAAAAAAAGATGAATATTTCAATGAAATCTGGGAATGCTGGAGTGGAAGCTGCTTTATGAGTCATAAAGCAGCTTCCACTCCAGCTTCCTATGTTGGGCTGGAAGCTGCTTTATGAGTCATAAAGCGCACTGTCAGTCTTACATCACACAGCCCTCTTTGTTGTCACAAAGGACAAAAACCCTCATTAGGAGCCTGAGCCTCATTAGAAACACCAGTTCAGCAAGTTATTGTTCCACAGCAGTGAGCAGAGAAACACCTGACTTCATTCTGACACATTCAACAAATCATCTAAATCCATCAACCTAAAGGACTCAGACAATCAACAAAATGGTAAGTTTTTCTCATGATTCTCATTTTTGTTTATACTGGTTTATCAGAGTGTCTGTGCTTCATAATCACTGTTTTTTTTTTTTCTTTCTGTTTTTTCCACAGCATCAGGAAGAGATGATGCACAAGGAGTTGACTGAGGTAGAGGAGGCTAACAAGATGATGCTCCAGCTGACACAGTGTTTGGAGCAGAGCTATGAGGAGCTCGGGAACATGCAGCAGATGTTTTCAGAGCAGGCAAAGATCGACAAGGAAGCTCTGCTGAAAGAAAAAGCACAAGTGAGGGAACTCAGATATGAGCTGAAAGACATCGAGAGTCATTTCATCCAGGAGCTGAAACATACAAAGTATGAATATAAAAAAATGTTGGATGCCAAGGACAAATGTCTGAAAATGAAAGAACAGAGCCACCAGGAAGAGATGAAGGACAAACATGATTATTTCCAAAAAAAGCTGGCAGCCCAGAAGGAGCAGTTTGAAAAAGAGCTGCAAGACACCAAACAACACTACATCCAAGAGCTTAAAAACACAAAATTTGAAAATATGAAAATGTTGGACACCAAGGACAAATGTCTGAAAATGAAAGAACAGAACCACCAGGAGGAAATGAAGAACAAAGATGATTATCTCCGAAAAGAGCTGGCAGCTCAGAAGGAGCAGTTTCAAAAAGAGCTGCTGGCCCAAGAGGAGAAACACACAAAGGAGCTTGAAGCCACGATTGAAGATTTCCAACACAAGCTGGAAGACCGTGAGGAGACATTTAAGAAGGAGATGGAGGACAAGGAAGAAGGTTTTAAAAAGCAACTTGAAATGATGAAGACTCCAAAGGACAATTATCGTCAATATGTGATGGCAGGAATGTTTCTTTTTGTTGGGGTGGTGTCAACAAAACTCCTCATGACAAAGTCCTGAACAGATCTCCAAAATCAACAGACAATCATTCAGTCCAGGATGGAGATGAACAGTCCAATGAGGACAAAAATATTTTATGTGGATTTTTGTTGTCTTCTTTGTTAAAGTGTTTTGACAATTAGTTGTTGAAAAATCTCAATGTTTGAATCCATCAATAAAGAATCTGACAGAGTGACAGTGGCTGTTTCCAGTGAAAATACACCCACACAATTAAAATACAAAATAACTTTCATTGTTTACACATTTAACTTGAATTTTTTAGGGGTGGGGGGGGGGTGATAATCTCTGCGTTTTCAGGTCACTTTTGTTGATATTAAGCATTAAAAACTGATATCTGTCTGAGTCGAAACTAAAGTTCACAGGCTTTGTTACAACATGGTATTATTTCTGTATTACCAGCTCTTTAATTTGAGTTTTTTTGTTTTTTGCGTGGTTATAGTGTAATTTTTAAAGTTGCCATTTCTTCTTTCATTATTGGAGCTTATTTTAATTAGTGCATTGATAATAACATATAATAGCAAACATGATTTTTCATTATATAAGTCGTATTGGAGTATAACTTGTAGGAACTCATAAATAAACACAAAAAAACCATGACGTATATGCCAGAAAATACAGTAGGTTTTAAAAGTATGCATACTGTATACAACTGTACATACAGTGGGTCCACTTCATAGATGAGGACCATCACAAAGTTTAGCTGCAACAGACATGCATGTCTCATGCATGATGATCAGTAGACACTCTTCGCATACTGGAGTAACAGATGTTAAACGATACATTATTCACATAGGTATTAATCAATCGGTCACAGCAAATTCCAGCATTGTCTTTTTTACAAGGTGACTCTAGCTCATTGTTTATGACTACAAAACTCCCATGAATAATAAAGCGGGTAAGCTGAATTCTTTTGCATGTTGTACTCACCTCTGCACCCTGTATGATAGCGACAAGGACTTGGACATGCTTCAAATGAATTTGTATTCTGTGTTTTAGACCAGTGTGGTACAGAAGATAAGGCCTTAAAATGCTTTGATTGTGAAGCCAGTTCAGGGATCTGAAGGAAAATACAAAACAGCTCAGAGCATCAAACATGTAGCATACACTGTGTAGTGATTGAAAAATGTAGTACATATAGGTAATACCAGTCAGAATAGCCGAAGACCTGAGTTTGTTCGAGGGTGAACTGACCAGAAGCTATTGACAAAGCTGAAGACAGGGTGAGAGGTTTGTTTCCTGTTACAAATGAAGAACTTTAAATGCATGTGACTCCAAAGCTCACTTCTTAGTAGTTGCTCCGCTTCATCAGAGGCAAACTGACCATTTTCTGTTTCCAAAGGATTAGATGACACACAACAAATGAAGAGTGCCCATTTTACTAATCCATCTGACCTCGAAATCTCACTCTCTGTGTTTGCACCCTTTTGTTGGAGTATAAATCTGAGTCGGTATGATTGACCTTAGCTTTTAGACGAGGTTGCCCATAGCTGCAACCTCTGAGACCCCGCGTTCTGCATGGACTCATGAGTTCCTTTGAGGTGAAAGCTCGACTGGCCCTTGGCGCTCAGCTTGTTTCACATGGCGATCAATGCAGCTGATGTCCGCCTGTTGGCCTTGACAATGGACAATTTAGAGGCAGCAGTCAATTGGTGTCAAAAGACCACTGCTCTCAGAGTCCAGTGTCACATCTTTGGGTCATATTTAAATTCTTGATCAAACATACCATTATGTTGTGCTTAAATATTGAAACCTAAGTTAAGTAAAATGTATATGACATAGAGCTTCGAGTTCTACATGAATATGTGGGCATATTCATATCTAGAGCTGCATATTTATGATCCAAACATACAAATATGAGAAATGGTCCTGGTTCATGCATGAGCAAATAAATAAATAACTAAAAAATAATTGGAGCTCATTATGCAGCGCATACGCATACATTTGAAAAGCTGATGATTCCAAAACATTCAGGCCAATTTATGTCGCTGTGAGTGATGCTAGCACAGAAAGGTCCGCCACTAAGACAGCTTTCTCCCAGGAGAGCACTGCTCATCTTCAAACAGCATTACCGCTTTCCATCTAGTCCTCTTTGAATGTCAAAACTTTCATTATGACTTGACAAGGTTCCCTGTGCAAATGCAGGTCAATGTTTTCATGCAGCTCCTGCCACACATTCATTGTTTTTGCCAACCTCATCAAAAATACCTGGATGATGAACCGACAACTCCAGGCATTGGTCTCTAAGGCTGTTGACGTCTTCATGTCTTCACAGTGTTCCAAAAGCTATCGCAGATATCTAAATGATATATTTCTATAAAGAGCTTTCAGACAATATGGTGCAAAAAATTTTAAAGAAAATGCTGCAAACATTTTTAACATTTAGTTGCATGCATGATATACAAAATTGCAATCTACGCAATTAGGTGAGACTTGATCCACGTCAAAGATGTAAGCTCATTAATCACGATGCACAGGAGAATCATAAACGGTGCATTTTTCCTGCATTGCAATAATATAACATGCTGTAGCCTTCTCAGAGACACAAATCGTCTTTAGTGCCAGCCCGAAAATAGATAGAGGATTACCTCGGACGTGAATATGTCAATGTGATCAAAATGAGAGAGGAAGACCACGCTGTGGAGCAGTGGCTTTAAAGGTTTTATGCAAAACATGATATGTCTCTGCCATCCCATTAACTAGCTGTATTGAATTACTTAATATGAAATAGACATATTGCCATGAAGCAATTAAAGGATTACTCTAATATAAATCATACTGCGTGATTGGTGTTGTGCACACTCGTGCCAGTTTAGAAGTGACTATGTTGCCTAAGACGCGCATGGAAAAGGATGAAAAGCAACACTGATGATGACCAGCTACTCTAACAAAGAAAAGCACGTCTGTCCGTAAATGAATATTGAAACATTTCCAGCGAGAGTGACAACAGGGTTCAGCCATCACAAACAACTTAATTTGATCAGCTTTATGTAAAACAGTCATTTGAGGGGAGAAGATTAATTGTAAATATTTACACAGGAATTTGTAGTGTGCGCACGCTCAACACGATAATCCAGCCAGGAAGCCAAATTAACAAGAATGGAAGCCTCTGCTTATCAAAGACGAGTGGTAGACGCTGTCGCAAGGAGGCAAAAACCAGATTCTCTGGAGTCCATAAGTAGAACATCTTTTGGTGACGGGGATGAGGTTTGGGAGGTGAATGTATCCATTGGTACCCGCTCACAGCGGCATTGTAATCTGTCCTTTACAGGACGCAAACTCACGACTTCCAGTATGGGAGGCAAATTGTTGTGTGGGCCGCTGAAGAGGAGGTACTGCTGGCCCACCACCACCAGAGGGCACCCTGCCTGGAGTGCGGGCTCCAGGCACCAGAGGGCGCTGCCGCCTCACAGGAGCAGCCGGGGTGACAGCTGTCACTTATCACCTACGACAGCTGTCCCCAATCATCTGATCTTCAGTGGTATATCAGCAAGACGACATCTCCACCTCTTTGCCGAGATATCGCTCTACCAGGGAGGTAACTTTCTCAGCTGACTGTGTTGACTTTCTGACAGGAATATCTATTGCTTGTGTGTGTTGGACAGCACATATTCTGTTTCTTTTTTCGACGAGAGGTGGAGGTGGTTTTCCCACCGTACGTGTTGCTGGGTGCACACGCACCCACATCTAACTGTTTTTGTTCCTCGCCAGCAGTACCAGATCTGACAAGCGGAGGCAGTGGCCACCTGGGTGTTCGGGACTTGGCGGCTCCAGTATTCCTGGGGTTCGGTGGCGGAGGAAATCGTGTGGTTCCGGTTCTGCTTTGGACGGACGTCTCTTATCTTCGAGCCTGCCCACGTGACACATTTTTTGTGAATTGACTACTTGTCTACAATTGTAATTCGCCGTGTTGGTTGTGCTTCTTCACAACAGTAAAGTGTTGTTATTTGACTTCCTCCATTGTCCGTTCATTTGCGCCCCCTGTTGTGGGTCCGTGTTCCTACACTTTCACAACAGGATATCTCGGCCAACGTCATGGACCCCGAGGGGCGTCAACCGGCTGTTGAACGGCCAATGGAAGAACAGGGCGCACAGGCGTCTGCAGGAGGAATGATCGGTGAGTTGCAGCGAATCCTCACCGCCTTTACGGCTCGGTTGGACCTAATGACCGAGCAGAACGTCCTCCTTAACCGCAGGGTGGAGGCTTTCGCCGCTCAGGTGGAAGCGCGCCCTCAGGGCGCTGCTGCGGCTCTCCCTCCTGTCGATCCTGTGCGCAACGTTGACATTCCACAGGTCGTTCAACGACCCCTCCCACCTTCCCCTGAAGCATACATAAGCCCTCCAGAGCTGTACGGGGGTTGTGTGGAGACGTGCGCGGACTTTCTTATGCAGTGTTCGCTCGTCTTCGCACAACGTCCCGTCATGTACGCGACTGATGCTAGCAAGATAGCTTATGTTATAACTCTGCTTCGCGGTGAGGCACGCGCTTGGGCTACAGCGCTCTGGGAGCAAAATTCACAGCTCCTTCAGACATATGATGGGTTTGTGAGGGAGTTCAGAACAGTGTTCGATCACCCAAATAGAGGAGAGACCGCTTCAGCCGTGCTGCTGTCAATGAGACAGGGGCGCCGGAGCGCAGCTGCTTATGCAGTCGACTTCCGCATCGCGGCGGCGAGGTCCGGCTGGAATAGCACTGCCCTCCGTGCCGCCTTCGTAAACGGACTGTCGTTGGTCCTGAAGGAGCACCTGGTGGCTAAGGACGAACCGCGGGATTTAGACGGGCTTATTGATCTGGTTATACGATTAGACAATCGGTTAGAAGAACGCCGTCGGGAACGAGATGAAGGGCGTGGCCGGGCATGCGCCGTCCCTCTCCCTTCCGGTTCCAACCGAGCTCCGCCCTCCCCACGCTCCACGGCCTCTACGCTCCATGTGGTTACAGCTCCCCCTGCTGATGAAGCTATGGACATGAGCAGGGCCACATTCAGACCACCGGATAGACAGAGGAGGCTGGTCCGCGGAGCGTGCTTTGTTTGTGGCTCGATAGAGCATCAAGTGAGGGACTGCCCCGAGCGGTTAAACACCAACGCCCGCCCCTAGAAACTGGGCTAGGGGCGGGCCAAGACATTCACGTGGGACACACCCATATTGCCACACGACTCCCGGTTATAATCCTTTATGAGGATTTAACCCTTCAGGCCCCAGCACTGGTGGACACGGGCTCTGAAGGGAATTTGCTAGACAGCAAATGGGCCAGGGAGGCAGGGCTCCCTCTGGTGGCACTTACTTCACCTGTGCAAGTACGGGCACTAGATGGCTCCCTACTCCCTTTAATCACACATAAGACACCTCCAGTAACTCTGGTGGTGTCAGGGAACCACCGGGAGGAGATCGAGTTTTTTGTGACTCCTGCCACCTCCCGCGTGATTCTAGGGTTCCCCTGGATGTTAAAACACAATCCCCGGATCGATTGGCCGTCCGGGGTAGTGGTTCAGTGGAGCGAGACCTGCCATCGGGTATGTTTAGGTTCCTCGGTTCCTCCCGGTTCCCAGGCTAAGGAGGAGGTCAGAGTCCCGCCCAATCTCGGGACAGTGCCGGTGGAGTACCATGACCTTGTGGACGTGTTCAGCAAGGATCTGGCGCTCACCCTTCCCCTGCACCGCCCGTACGATTGTGCCATTGATTTGGTTCCAGGCGTTGAGTTTCCGTCCAGCAGGCTGTACAACCTCTCACGACCTGAGCGCAAATCAGTGGAGACCTACATCCGGGACTCTTTAGCTGCCGGGTTGATCCGGAATTCCACCTCCCCGATGGGTGCAGGTTTCTTTTTTGTGGGGAAAAAGGATGGCGGACTATGTCCATGCATTGATTACAGGGGGCTGAACGAAATCACGGTTCGTAACCGATACCCATTGCCCTTGTTGGATTCAGTGTTCACGCCCCTGCATGGAGCCCAAATGTTCACTAAGCTGGATCTTAGAAATGCGTGTCACCTGGTTCGGATCCAGAAGGGAGACGAGTGGAAGACGGCATTTAACACCCCCTTAGGTCACTTTGAGTACCTGGTCATGCCGTTCGGTCTTACAAACGCCCCCGCGACGTTCCAAGCATTGGTTAATGATGTCTTGCGGGATTTCCTGCACCGATTCGTCTTCGTATATCTGGATGATATACTCATCTTTTCTCCGGATCCTGAGACCCATGTCCGGCATGTACGTCAGGTCCTGCAGCGGTTGTTGGAGAACCGGCTGTTTGTGAAGGGCGAGAAGTGTGAGTTCCACCGCACTTCTTTGTCCTTCTTGGGGTTTATCATCTTCCCTAACTCCGTCGCTCCTGATCCGGCCAAGGTCGCGGCGGTGAGAGACTGGCCCCAACCCACCAGCCGTAGGAAGCTGCAACAGTTCCTCGGCTTTGCTAATTTCTACAGGAGGTTCATTAAGGGCTACAGTCAGGTAGTTAGCCCCCTGACAGCCCTGACCTCACCAAAAGTCCCCTTCACCTGGTCGGATCGTTGCGATGCCACGTTCAAGGAGTTGAAACAGCGCTTCTCGTGTGCACCCGTTCTGGTGCAGCCCGATCCTAGTCGCCAGTTAGTGGTTGAAGTGGACGCCTCGGACTCAGGGATAGGAGCTGTGCTTTCCCAGAGCGGGAAGACCGATAAGGTCCTTCACCCGTGTGCCTATTTTTCCCACAGGTTGACCCCGGCCGAACGGAACTATGACATCGGCAATCGAGAACTCCTTGCGGTGAAAGAGGCTCTTGAAGAGTGGAGACATCTGTTGGAGGGAACGTCCATGCCATTCACGGTTTTCACTGACCACCGGAACCTGGAGTATATCAGGACCGCCAAGCGGCTGAACCCCAGGCAAGCCCGCTGGTCACTGTTCTTCGGCCGTTTTGACTTCCGGATCACCTACCGTCCCGGGACCAAAAACCAGAGATCAGATGCCTTGTCCCGGGTACATGAAGATGAAGTCAAAGCGGAGTTGTCGGATCCACCGGAACCCATCATCCCGGAGTCCACTATCGTGGCCACCCTCACCTGGGACATGGAGAGAACCGTCCGGGAGGCCCTGGCACGAAGCCCGGACCCCGGAACTAGGCCGAAGAACAGCCTCTACGTCCCACCAGAGGCTAGGGCTGCAGTCCTGGACTTCTGTCACGGCTCCAAGCTCTCCTGTCATCCAGGGGTGCGAAGAACCGTGGCAGTTGTCCGGCAGCGCTTCTGGTGGGCGTCCCTAGAGGCCGACGTCCGGGATTATATCCAGGCCTGCACCACCTGCGCCAGGGGCAAGGCTGATCATCGCAGGGCTTCGGGACTGCTCCAGCCGCTACCCGTGCCTCATCGCCCCGGGTCCCACATCGGCCTGGATTTTGTCACGGGCCTCCCATCGTCCCAGGGCAACACCACCATCCTCACGATAGTGGACCGATTCTCCAAGGCGGCCCACTTCGTGGCCCTCCCGAAGCTCCCGACTGCCCAGGAGACAGCGGACCTCCTGGTCCACCACGTCGTCCGGCTGCATGGGATTCCAACAGACATCGTCTCCGATCGTGGTCCCCAGTTCTCCTCGCAAGTCTGGAGGAGCTTCTGCCGGGAACTGGGGGCCACGGTGAGTCTCTCATCCGGGTATCATCCCCAGACCAACGGGCAAGCAGAACGGGCCAATCAGGAGGTGGAACAGGCCCTGCGTTGCGTGACGGCCGCGCACCCGGCGGCCTGGAGTACCCATTTGGCCTGGATCGAGTATGCCCATAACAGCCAGGTGTCGTCAGCCACCGGCCTCTCCCCGTTTGAGGTGTGTCTGGGGTACCAGCCTCCTTTGTTTCCGGTGGTTGAGGGAGAGGTCGGTGTGCCCTCGGTCCAGGCCCACCTGCGGAAGTGCCGTCGGGTGTGGCGTGCCGCCCGTTCTGCTTTGCTGAGGGCCCGGATGAGGACGAAAGCCCATGCAGACCGTCGGCGGACCCCGGCCCCTACGCATCGGCCAGGGCAGGAAGTGTGGTTGTCAACAAAGGACATTCCCCTCCAAGTGGTCTCACCTAAACTGCAGGATCGGTACATCGGTCCATTTAAAATCCTCAAGGTCATCAGTCGGGACACATGGAAAACGGGATGGATCCGCAGTGAGGCTGGAAGCTGAAGCTTCATCACGGATCCATCCCGTTTTCCATGTGTCCCGGATTAAGCCACATCACACCTCACCCCTCTGTACTCCGGGTCCGGCACCACCTCCTGCCCGGATCATCGATGGCGAGCCGGCTTGGACTGTGCGCCGGCTCTTGGATGTCCGAAGGATGGGCCGGGGCTTCCAGTATTTGGTGGACTGGGAGGGGTACGGCCCCGAAGAACGCTCCTGGGTGAAGAGGAGCTTCGTCCTGGACCCGGCCCTCCTGGCCGATTTCTACCGTCGCCACCCGGACAAGCCTGGTCGGGCGCCAGGAGGCGCCCGTTGAGGGGGGGGTCCTGTTGTGTGGGCCGCTGAAGAGGAGGTACTGCTGGCCCACCACCACCAGAGGGCACCCTGCCTGGAGTGCGAGCTCCAGGCACCAGAGGGCGCTGCCGCCTCACAGGAGCAGCCGGGGTGACAGCTGTCACTTATCACCTACGACAGCTGTCCCCAATCATCTGATCTTCAGTGGTATATCAGCAAGACGACATCTCCACCTCTTTGCCGAGATATCGCTCTACCAGGGAGGTAACGTTCTCAGCTGACTGTGTTGACTTTCTGACAGGAATATCTATTGCTTGTGTGTGTTGGACAGCAGATATTCTGTTTCTTTTTTCGACGAGAGGTGGAGGTGGTTTTCCCACCGTACGTGTTGCTGGATGCACACGCACCCACATCTAACTGTTTTTGTTCCTCGCCAGCAGTACCAGATCCGACAAGCGGAGGCAGTGGCCACCTGGGTGTTCGGGACTTGGCGGCTCCAGTATTCCCGGGGTTCGGTGGCGGAGGAAATCGTGTGGTTCCGGTTCTGCTTTGGACGGACGTCTCTTATCTTCGAGCCTGCCCACGTGACACATTTTTTGACTACTTGTCTACAATTGTAATTCGCCGTGTTGGTTGTGCTTCTTCACAACAGTAAAGTGTTGTTATTTGACTTCCTCCATTGTCCGTTCATTTGCGCCTCCTGTTGTGGGTCCGTGTTCCTACACTTTCACAACACAAATGATCTATCAAAGAGGTTAGCACCCAAATGTTCTAGTGTCTGTCCTTAAATTGCATTTTTTTGTTGCTAAGGTTTCTGGCAGGGTTCAGTTCAAGTCGGTTTTATTATGTTTATTTATCACCAAATCACGACACAAGTCGCTATACAACAGCAGGTTCCAACACGAACCGACCCGGCTCAGCTGGACCACCACCAGCTCTGCCCACCATAACAAAATAATAACTGAAATTGAAAATAATTTATAACATGAGCAATACAAGTACAGGGAGTTTGACAAGAAACTAATGAATAATTGATAGAATAAATAGTAACGGTTGGGTTGTAATGGATTACATGAAATTGAGATTATGTAATAAGATTTTGAATTTATTTTCTCCACATTCCTATTTCCAACAAAACTGACACACACATATGTGAATGGACAAAAGAATGAATGAATGAATTTCACAAATTTCTATTTTTGGGGTGGAGGTCTGTTGGAATTGCCTGAATGAGATCAAATTTGCCAAAGGTGAATCACCAAGGTCAAGATAATTGGGGCCAAAGGTCAAAATTTGTTTTTTTTCACTTTTTATACCATTCCACGCACATATCAAGAGGTATATTTTGGAATTGCCACTGCAATGTCAAATTTGCCCAAAGTCAATCACTGTGGCCAAGGACATGATTGCCTGTTTGTTAGCCTACTCCTTGGTGTGTCAGTGAAGCTTGACTGCAAAACTGCCCTTAAAAATGTGTTTAGGGAAAGGTCACGTTCAAGTGATTTGATATGCAACCTGATTTGGACCAAATGTGGTACTCACATGTAGGCAAATTCCAAAATTGCCCTGGCAAGGTCAGCAAGAGGTCAATCAATTTGGGTGAAGATCAAGGTCATTTGGGTTTAATGTCAGATTGTTGTTGCCCTAAGACACCTTTTGGAAAGGTAAGTAAGATTTATTTATAACAACACACTTATCACAGATACAAATCCTAAAGTCCTTCACAGAAAAACTGTAAAAATAAAATCCGAACATCTACACTATATAAAACACGATGAAAAGATTAAAACAAGATAAAAACAATAAGACGAGCTCAAAGCTTGTCTGTATGTATATGTGAAATGACAACTGCTGTACAGTTATTTTCACTTTTTCATCATTCCAAAAGTCATTCCCCAGAAAAATCTATGTGTTATATGTTATTATCTTAAGCTCATTGGGTTTGGTACTGTCCATTTGTGAAATAACAGTGAAATGTGGGAAAGCAATATTTTAGCAATAATCAATTCCATCCATTACAGTTGAATATGAGAAAATGTGCACATTTTCAAAAATATTTATCACAAAAAATAAATAAATAAATAAAACACGTACAGGCCTTGCCAATAAAACAGGAATGTCCTTGACATCATTTTTGTTGTGTGGGCCGCTGAAGAGGAGGTACTGCTGGCCCACCACCACTAGAGGGCGCCCTGCCTGGAGTGCGGGCTCCAGGCACCGGAGGGCGCTGCCGCCTTACAGGAGCAGCCAGGATGACAGCTGTCACCCATCACCGGAGACAGCTGATCCCAATCACTACGGAGGTATATCAGCAGGACGGCATCTCCACCTCATTTGCCGAGATATCGTTTCTACCAGAGAGGTAACGTATCAAAGCAAATAGAGTGCATCTTTTGGACTGAGCTAGTTTTTTGGATTACTGTTCCAACGAGAGGTGGAGGTACCTTTCCTGCTGTTCGGAGTCCTGGGTGCATACGCGCCCCCATCTAACTGTTCTTTGCTCCTCGCCAGCAGTACCAGGTCCGAAGCAGTACCAGGTCCGACACGCGGAGGCAGTGGCCACCTGGGAGTTCGGGACTTGGCGGCTCCAGTATTCCCGGGGTCCTGTGGCGGAGGAAGCCGTGTGGTTCCGGTCTTACCTTGGAGAGGCATCTCCTATCTTCGAGCCTGCCCACACGACACTTTTGTGAATTGACTGTTGTCCATTGCTGTGATTGGTTGTATTCGTTGTGCACATTCACAACAGTAAAGCGTTGTTATTTTGACTTACTCCATTGTCCGTTCATTTGCGCCCCCTGTTGTGGGTCCGTGTTCCTACACTTTCCCAACAATTTTCTTTTAAATGTATTTATTTTGGCTGCCCCCTGTTGCTCAGGGTTAAGTGCATCTGGTACACATCTGTATTGTGATTTGGCATAACTTTCTTCAGCGGCAACAGCAGCGTTATGGTGATTCATTCATTCATTTTCTATATCCGCTTGCTCCATGTAAGGGTCATGTGGGTTGAAGTCATAGGGCCAGAGGTGGGGTACAACCCGGACAGGACACCAGTCTGTCACACGGCCGTATTTAAAGCATATTTTAGTGATATCTTTAATTATTTCAAGCATTATATTGAGTCCTTTGTCCGAGGTGCACAAAAACTGTTGTTTATGGAAGAATGACATATAGATAAAGGACCTTTTCAGCCCTTGAAACAAAGAGCGAGCGGGCTCATATATTCATGCACGTACAGCATAGGTGTGCACACCAGTGCAAAAACACACTATGAAATATATTCAAATGATCGTGTCTTGCTTGACCCTTCATTGAATATCTGTATGTGTGGGTGCGAGCGCGCGTGTGTGTGTGACAGGCAGAAGATGGTGTCAGTCCTTGGCCAACCCCCCACCTCCTTAGCTCCTCCTAATGCCCCTTTTACCTCCCCATTTTCTGGAGCCTATTCAAACGCTGTCACTCAGTACTGTGAATTCCATTAAACCTAAAGGGAGCCCTGCATTCACCTGAAAGAAAGGAAAAATATACACCAGTGCTCAGTGTGGATTTGTGAGACACACGGTAACTTCAAAATGTGCCAGTCCTTATAAAGTGAAGACAAACAGCGCTCTTATTTTTGTACCGATTATGTTACATTTCCAAAAACTCGCATCTCAGTCCGTTATTAGCCATCTCACTCCCCCCCCACCACCCCACATGACTGGTGAAACTCAAATCCTAACACAAGGTCACATATTAAACAGGAATGAAGAGTCAGCAGAGCTGGCTGTGAGAGAAATGTGGGGTCTGAACGGGCTGAATGAATCAACGCGGGTTGTGATTTATCGTGGCCCAGAAAGCCGCTCGCCGCCTGTCCTGCCGAGTCCTGATGGCTGCAGCTTTTATGTAAAGCAAACCCAGCCTTTTCATTCTGCCGCTTCCATCGCGCCCGCTCTTTCAGACTCCAAACCCAAACTGTGCTTGCCCCCCGACCCCCTCCCAAAGTAGCTCAACAGCCACAAAAAACACCACAGGTCTCGTTTTTTATGGAGGTCATATTTGCCCCACGTGAGACAAAGTTACGACACATTGAAGACCGGTTTGGAATAATCGAGCAGTCATGATTAAAAACAAAGCAACGGTTCATGTAACTGGAGGGAGGTGCAAGATTTGGCTGACCTGGCTCATATTCGGCAGATATCAGACACTGATCATAATCCTGGCAACATATTACGTCCCCTACAGCTCAACATTTGTAAAGATGAGTTTATGTGCGGTATAACTGGTGGCTGGTGAAATCTTAATGGCTTGATCACCGATTTAGGACCTGTAATTAAAAGTTCAGTTCCAAAGAGATGAGCTTGTCAAGATTATATACTATTTTAATTAATCTCCTTTCAAAGAAAAAAAATATTAATTTCATAAAACTAAGTCTAACAGGCTAAGTCATATGAATTTGGATGATTGATTGATTGGTTAACATACTTTTGCAGAGTGGGCAGTAGCTCTTATACTTGGGTGTAGGTAATTAAAGCTATAACCGATGTTTTGCCTGTATAACCTTAACACTGCCACTGTAGCCAGTGTCGTCAAAGCAATCAATGCCTGCTAATTAGGGGTAACATACAAATTCATACAGTTACCTATGAACTAATGTCAGGGGCACACTGTTATTATTGCCTTAGTTTGCTGAGATTTGCAGTCAGCTGTACTTCAACCTTTGGTTGAGAAAGCGAGTGTTAACACGTGTATACACACAGTGTTCAAAGGTTTTTTTAATGGTGGACTTGGGCAATCCCCAAAAGGAAATTTATTCCTGAAAATTTCGCTATCATGCATGATAAAAGATGCTTGGAGATAAAGCACAGGAGACTACCAGTATGGTGATCGTAAGGTAATACATGTACATGTTAATTTGACTGACTGCTAAAAAAAAAAAAAAAATCAGATGTTGATGGTGCAATGCATTTTGGGTAAATTTTGCCGGTGTGCAATATGGAGAATGAAATAATACTAAAATACCGCTCAGCAGAAATACTGCAGCATAAATTTCATCGATGGTCCGTTAGTACAAATAAATTCATAGCAAGCCATATTAAATCAAATATTTCTAATAAAATAATGAAATGCCCAGAATACCCATCACACTAGGTGTCACTCAAAGGGAACTACACGCCAAATTATTCGTAACTTTATTACTTAAAATAGCTTCAGCAGATGTGTGTGTGTGTGTGTGTGTGTATGTATGTGTGTGTGTGTGTATATATATATGTATGTGTGTGTGTATATGTGTATGTGTGTGTGTATATGTATATGTGTGTGTGTGTGTGTATATATATATATATATATATATATATATATATATATATACGTGTGTATGTGGTGGTTACATACACTTCATAATGCAAAATCTTGGACACATCATCAGTGATAGTACCTGGGGTCATGGGGGGGTTTCGGGTCTTTCAACTTCAGACCCCCTCGCCCAGGCGACCCGACCGGGAGTGATCAAATCCCGGCCTGTGTCCAAGAAGCCGTCGCCCACTGCTTGTCCCTCCTGATCCACAACCACCATGAAGCTCTCTCTGCAGCCTCGAATGCTGCAGTGATGGCCTTTCTCTTGCATGCTCCGGTGATTCCCAGGAGGCTATAGGCCTTGCAGAGTGACTTTCCTGCAAAGCCCCTTACTCCAACTTCGACGGGAAGGCACCTCGCATGCCACCCCCGTCTGCGATACTCCTCCACCAGCTCAGCATACTTCTCCCTCTTCCTCTCACTGGCTTCCTCCATTCTCTCCTCCCAGGGCACTGTAAGCTCCAGCATAATAACCTGCTTAGATGACTCTGAAAACAGAATGATGTCTGGTCTAAGACTGGTTTCCAAGATGTTTTCAGGAAAGCAAAGCTGTTTCCCCAGGTCCACCCTCAACTGCCAGTCCTTCCCTGCACCCAGGAGACCTGTCTGGGCCTTCGGTCGGGCGGCTGGTTGTTCTCCAGCTCGCACAAATGAGATTTCCCGCCTTAATGGTTTCAAGCTCTCGCACTGGACTATGGTAGTACTGATGGACTCAGCAACTACTTTCAGCACCTGGTCATGGCGCCAACGATAGCAAGCATCCCCCAGCGCTCTGGGGCAGCTGCTAAGGATGTGCTCCAGAGTTCCTCTCCCCTGGCACAAGGGGCATGCTGAGGTATAAGCCTTGCCCCAAGTGAAAAGGTTCGACGGGCTGGGTAGGACATCATAAACTGACTGGATTAAGAATTTAATGCGGTAGGGTTCTGCCTTCCACAACCCCGGCCACGAGATCTTCCTCTCTATGGCTCCCTCCCATCTGGTCCATGCGCCCTGTTGTCTCAATCCCACCATCTGGCTTGCACGCTGCTCCTCAACCCTCAGCTCTCACTTCGCGTTGAACCGGGTCCTGCCTTACCTTGACCTCAGTTTTGTTGTAGTGGATTGTTGGGCTAGTACCCAGGCCCGCCTGGCCGATTGCCACAGAGCCCACAAGCTCCTTGTGATGCAGCCGTGCTTCTGCCTGGTCCACAGCTTCCTGTGCCTTCCACTTTCTGCCAGTCCTCACCTCAATACCTGCTTGGGATACTTTCATGTCCTTGGAATCCCTATATTGGAGCACCTCTCTTGCTCTGATAACCCTAAACTCCTCAGTAAGGCTTTTGATAGGGAGCGTCAGCTTGGTCTTATTGCCGTAAAGGGCAATGCTGCTCAGGCTTCGAGGTAAGCCCAACCAACGACGCAGACGGCTGCTGATCCTCCTCTCAAACCCTTCCACCGTAGAGATGGGAAACTCATACACGAGCAATAGCCACAGTATTCTAGGCAGGATGCCATGCTGGTATAACCACACCTTGAATTTACCCGGAAGACCTGATTTGTCGACTGTTGTCAGCCAGCTCTCTAATTGTTCGGTTCATTAGTTGCCCCAATGGAGGCGGCATCCTTTAGGGAGCAGTCAAAAGTTTTTCCAAGGCGCTTCACAGGTTTCTCTGTGACAGATGGTATACGGGTACCTCCTAGATAGAAGTGGAACCGATCAGTCACCTTCCCTCTCTTCAAGACCAGTGACCTGGATTTTTCTGGCTCAAAGCGCATCCGAGCCCAGGTGGTTAACCTCTCCAAACCTTGGAGGATCCCTCTGCACCCAGGAACTGACACTGTTGTTACTGTCAGGTCATCCATGAATGCCCTGATAGGAGGCTGCCAGATCCCAGACTTAGTTTGGGGGCCACTACATTCCGGCTCGGCAGACTTGACTAGCATGTTCATGGCCAGGGCAAAGAGTATCACTGAAATAGTACATCCCGCGATAATCCCTTTCTCCAGCTGATGATACTCTGATGTAACTGTGCCAGAAGTGAATCTTAAATTAAAGCTATTATAATAATCCATAATGAGGACTTTGATGTTGCTCGGGACGTGATGTCTCTCCAATGCCGCCTCCACTAGCTTGTGAGGTATGGAACCATACGCATTGGCTAAGTCCAACCATAGTACCACCAGGTTTCCTTTCCCTTCTCGGGCCTCTCTAATCAGTTGTGTTACCACACCACTGTGTTCCAGGCATCCTGGGAACCCTGGGGTCCCCCCCTTTTGCACTGAGGTGTCGATGTACTGATTCTTCAGGAGGTAGACTGACAGCCGCTGGGAGAGGATACTGAAAAATATCTTCCCCTCAACGTTAAGCAGTGAGATGGTTCTAAACTGCTCAATGGTGGTTGACCTCTCCTCCTTTGGAACCCAAACCCCTTCTGCGGATCTCCACTGTTGGGCCACCTTACCCCTCCTCCAGATCACCCTCAAGATCCTCCACAGGTGCTGCAGGAGCTTGGGGCACCTTTTATACACCAAGTAAGGTACCCCATTGGGTCCAGGTGCTGAGCTGGACCAGGCAGCCTTGACAACAGCTTGGATTTCTTCCCAACTAGGTGTTTTGATGTTAAAGGCAGTAATCGGAACAGGCGGATTAATCAGGCCTCTGCATTCACCCAAGTCCTCCTCCCGGCCTGCATCGCTATAGGTATTATGGAGATACAAGTCTACCTCCTCCTTTGAGCATATAAGGTGGCCACTACGTTTTTGACCTAGCAACTGTTTGGCACACCCAAACGGGTTTGCCAGAAAGGCAGCACATCTCTTGGCTCTCCCTCTGGCCCGCCTCCTGTGCCATTCTGCTCGCCGGAGGGTCAACAACCTCTTCCTAAGAATACCTCGAAGTTCTACCAATCCTAACTTCTCGTCCTCACTTGCTCCCTTAAACTACCTCTTCAGGAGTCGTAGTTCCTGGCGTAGCTGTGAGATCTTTTCTGCCCTGCGGTTCTTGGAGTACTGGTTTGTAATGACTCTCTTTTCTGCCAACCCAAACATTTCCGTGGCGATACTGATGATCACAGTTGCCATTGTTTGGAGTTTCCTATCTGCCCCTCCCCTCATGGTAGCTTCCAGGATACCATCAACATCGTCATCAAATTTCCGCCACTCGTACCCCTTACTAGCTGGAGGCCACTTAACCCGCCGATGATGTGGAATGCATGAAGCTTGAACTCCATGAGCTTGGAGGTTCTGGGCTCTGTGGGGTGACTCCCGGCCCGGCTCCTCCTGTGTCTCACCAAGGCCCTCTGGAGCACAGGGGTTCTGGCCGCTATGGGATAATCCCCAGCCTAGTTCCTCCTGCGTCTCTCTGAGGCAGGTCTCTCTCTGCGTCTATCTGTAGTTTTCTCTGGGCCCCTCCCCAATCGGACCGGGAGTGACATGTTTAGCCGCATGTTCTCCTTGAATTGCTGGCTGTCTGAGTGGTGTCCAAAAAAATGAGGTGGGCTTCATAGATAATTGGCAAAGCTTCTGGGGAAAACCTGGTCTTGTTAGGAGAGACGGCATCCATCCCACTTTGGATGGAGCAGCTCTCATTTCTAGAAATCTGGCCAATTTTCTTAAATCCTCCAAACCGTGACTATCCAGGGTTGGGACCAGGAAGCAGAGTTGTAGTCTTACACACCTCTCTGCAGCTTCTCTCCCCCTGCCATCCCCTCATTACCCCATCCCCGTAGAGACGGTGCCTGCTCCCAGACTACCAATAACCAGCAAAAATCTATTTAAGCATAAAAATTCAAAAAGAAAAAATAATATAGCACCTTCAACTGCACCACAGACTAAAACAGTTAAATGTGGTCTATTAAACATTAGGTCTCACTCTTCTAAGTCCCTGTTGGTAAATGATATAATAATTGATCAACATATTGATTTATTCTGCCTAACAGAAACCTGGTTACAGCAGGATGAATATGTTAGTTTAAATGAGTCAACACCCCCGAGTCACACTAACTGTCAGAATGCTCGTAGCACGGGCCGGGGTGGAGGATTAGCAGCAATCTTCCATTCCAGCTTATTAATTAATCCAAAACCCAGACAGAGCTTTAATTCATTTGAAAGCTTGTCTCTTAGTCTTGTCCATCCAAATTGGAAGTCCCAAAAACCAGCTTTATTTGTTATTATCTATCGTCCACCTGGTCGTTACTGTGAGTTTCTCTGTGAATTTTCAGACCTTTTGTCTGACTTAGTGCTTAGCTCAGATAAGATAATTATAGTGGGCGATTTTAACATCCACACAGATGCTGAGAATGACAGCCTCAACACTGCATTTAATCTATTATTAGACTCTATTGGCTTTGCTCAAAAGTAAATGAGTCCACCCACCACTTTAATCATATCTTAGATCTTGTTCTGACTTATGGTATGG